>NW_017214737.1:0-14462 GCF_001704415.2 Capra hircus
GATTTTCTCGACTTGAGGCAGGTGCTCTCGACTTACGACGAGGGCCTCAGGGACCCGCTCTGGTGGCCTCAGGAAAGGCCAGTCCCCATGCGAGTTTCTCCCGGGCCTCTCGGGATTCCTCTCCGTCGATGCTGGGGCCTAAGACCTTGTGTGGACTCAGTGACGGAACCTGAGGATTCCTCTCCAGTGACGATTGGATCTTGTGCTACTTCTGGAGTCTCCCTAGGGGAGTCAGTCCTTGTCTCGAGAGGGGGCATGCAAGTCCGATTTCCTCCGAGCTGTAGCAGCAGTGTCATGCTTCCCTTTTCGTGGATCAAGGGATTTGTGGCTTTCCCTCTAGACTTTCCCATGACGCTTTCCACGAGGCTTCCCACAGGGCTTTCCCACGTGCCACTGTGGTGTGAGTCGATCCTCCGCTTTAAAAGTCGAGGCAGTGAAGGGAAAAAGGGTTTCCCTGGATTGGACTGAGACATCTTGGGGACTCTGGGAATGGTGGCACGACCCTGGATTTCCTCTCGCCTTTCCTGTGGAGAGCGCCTCCTCCTGAGATGCGACGGAACGCCGGGAATTCTTTGCCGACCACGAAAGGAAAGGATCCTCCTCTCGAGCTAGGAGGCGGAAACTCGGCCCCTCTGGATGTGGGCGGGACTATCGTGCTTTCTCTTGAGTGGAGACGGGTATGTCGGGGAACTTCTTGAGTTGCAGCAAGGCTGTGAAGGACCCTTTGGAAGTTCCAGAGATTAGGGGTGATTAGCTTCCAGTCGCCTCAGCGGAAATGGGCCTCATCTCGCCTGGAGGGGACAACCTCCTGGATTTTCTCGAGTTGCGGCAGGTGCTCTCGACTTACGACGGGGACCACAGGGACCCCCTCTGGTGGCCTCAGGAAAGGCCAGTCCCCATGCGAGTTGCTCGGGAGCCTTTCGGGATTTCTCTCCCGTCGATGCCGGGCCTAAGACCTTGTGTGGAGTCGGTGCCGGAACCTGAGGATTCCTCTCCAGTGCTGACATGGACCTTGGGGTTCTTCTGGAGTCTCCGCAGGGGAGTCAGTCCTCGTACCGAGTGGGGGCATGCACGTGCGCTTTTCCTCCCGAGCTGTAGCAGCAGTGTCACGTTCCTTCGCGTGGATCAAGGGATCTGTGGCTTTCCCTGGAAGCTTTCACAAGAGGCTTTTCCATGAGGCTTTCCCACATGATTGTCCCACGTGCCACCGTGATGTGAGTCGATCCTCGGCTTGAATGTCGATCAGTGCAGGGAAAAGAGGTATCCCTGGAATGGACTGAGACATCTGGGGGACTCTGGGAAAGGTGGCACGACCCTGGAGTTCCTCTCGCCTTTCCTGTGGAGAGCGCCTCCTCTTGAGATGCGACGGGAACGCCGGGATTTCTTTCCCGATGACGCAGGGAAAGGATCCCACCTCTCGAGCTAGTAGGCAGAAACGGGGCTCCTCTGGATGTGGGCGGGACTTTCGTGCTTCCTCTCGAGTGGAAACGGTATGTAGGGGAACATCTTGAGTTGCAGCCAGGGTGTGAAGCACCGTTTGGAAGTTCCAGAGATTAGGTGTGATGAGGCCTCGAGACGCCTCAGCAGAAATGAGCCCCATCTCGCCTGGAGGGGAGAACCTCCTGGATTTTCTCGAGATAGGGTAGTTGCTCTCGACTTACGACGGGGACCTCAACGACCCTCTCTGGGGGCCTCGAAAAGGCCACTCCCATGCGAATTGCTCGGGGCCTCTCAGGATTCCTCTCCCGGTCGATGCCGGGGCCTAAGAACCTTTGTGTGGAGTCAGTGCCGGAACCTGAGGTTTCCTCTGCAGTGCTGACATGGATCTTGGGGTACTTCTGGAGTCTCCCCAGGGAGTCAGTCCTCGTCTCGAGTGGGGGCATGCACCTGCGCTTTCCTCCCTAGCTGTAGCAGCAGTGTCATGCTCCAGTCGCGTGGATCAAGGGATCTGTGTCTTTCCCTCAAGGCTTTCCCACGAGGCTTTCCCACACGGCTGTCCCACGTGCCACCGTGGTGTGAGTCGATCCTCGACTTGAAAGTCGAAGCAAGCAGGGAAAACAGGTTTCCCTGGAATGGACTGAGACATCTCGGGGACTCTGGGAATGGTGGCACGACCCTGGAGTTCCTCTCGCCTTTCTTGTGGATAGCGCCTCCTCTGAGATCCGACGGGAACGCCGGGAATTCTTTTCCAACCACACAGGGAAAGGATCCCACCTCTCGAACTAGGAGGGGGAAACGGGGATCCTCTGGTTGTGGGCGGGACTCTCGTGCTTCCTCTCGAGTGGAGACGGGTATGTCGGGGAACTTCTGAGGTGCAGCAAGGGTGTGAAGGACCCTTTGGAAGTTCCCAGAGTTTAGGTGTGATTAGCCTCGAGACGCCTCAGCGGAAATGGGCCTCATCTCGCCTGGAGGGGAGAACCTCCTGAATTTTCTCGAGTTGCGGCAGGTGTTCTCGACTTACGAGGGGACTTCAGGGACCCGCTCTGGTGGCCTCAGGAAAGGCCAGTCCCCATGCGAGTTGCTCCGGGGCCTCTCGGGATTCCTCTCCCGTAAATGCCGGGGCCTAAGACCTTCTGTGGAGTCGGTGCCGAAACCTGATGATTCCTCTCCAGTGCTGACATGGATCTTGGGGTACTTCTGGAGTCTCCCCAGGACAGTCAGTCCTCTACTCGTGTGGGGGCATGCACGTGCACTTTCCTCCCGAGCTTTAGCAACATTGTCACGCTTACCTTCGCGTGAATCAAGGGATCTGTGGCTTTCCCTCGAGGCTTCCCAGGAGGCTTTCCCACAGGGCTGCCCACGTGTCACCGTGTTGTGAGTTGATCCTCTGCTTGAAAGTCGAGGCAGTGCAGGGAATACAGGTTCCCTGGAATGGACTGAGACATCTGGGGGACTCTGGGAATGGTGGCAGGTACCTGGAGTTCCTCTCGCTTTTCCTCTGGAGAGTGCCTCCTCTTCAGATGTGACGGGAACGCCGGCGAATTCTTTCCTGACCACGCAGGGAAAGGATCAAACCTCTCGAGCTAGGAGGCGGAAACGTGGCTCCTCTTGATGTGGGCGGGACTTTCCTGCTTCCTCTCGAGTGGAGATGGGTATGTCGGGGAACTTCTTGAGTTGCAGCAAGGGTGTGAAGGACCCTTTGGAAGTTCCAGAGGTTAGGTGTGATTTTCCTGGAGACGCCTCAGTGGAAATGGGCCTCATCTCGCCTGGAGGGGAGAACCTCCTGGATTTTCTCGAATTGCGGCAGGTGCTCTCGACTTACGACTGGGACCTCAGGGACTCGCTCTTGTGGCCTCAGGAAAGGCCAGTCCCCATGTGAGTTGCTCGGGGCCTCTCGGGATTCCTCTCCCTCGATGCCGGGCCTAAGACCTTGTGTGGAGTCAGTGCCGGAACGTGAGGATTCCTATGCCGTGCCGACATGGATCTTCGGGGTCTTCTGAAGTCTCCCCAGAGGCGTATGTCCTCGTCTCGAGTGGGGGCATGCACGTTCGCTTTCCTCCCGACCTGTAGCAGCAGTGTCACGGTTCCCTTCGCTTGGATCAAGGGATCAGGGGCTTTCCCTCGAGGCTTTCCCATGAGGCTTTCCCACGAGGCTTTCCCACAGGGCTTTTCCACGTGCCCTTGTGGTGTGAGTCGATCCTCAGCTTGAAAGTGGAGGCAGTGCAGGGAAAACAGGTTTCCCTGGAATGGACTGAGACATCTGGGGGACTCTGGGAATGGGGCCTGATACTGGAGTTCCTCTTGCCTTTACTGTGAAGAGCGCCTCCTCTTGGGATGAGACGGGAACGCTAGGAATTCTTTCAGGACCACGCAGGGAAAGGATCCCTCCTCTCGAGCTAGCAGGCGGAAACGGGGCCACTCTGGATACGGGCGGGACGCTCGGATTCCTCTTGAGTGGAGACGGGTATGTCGGGGAACTTCTTGAGTTGCAGCAAGGGTGTGAAGGACCCTTTCGAAGTTCGAGAGTTTAAGTGTGATTACCCCCTAGTTGCCTCAGCCGAAATGGGCCTCATCTCGCCTGGAGGGAAGAACCTCCTGGATTTTCTCGACTTGCGGCAGGTGCTCTCGACTTACGACGAGGGCCTCAGGGACCCGCTCTGGTGGCCTCAGGAAGGCCAGTTCCCATGCGAGTTTCTCCCGGGCCTCTCGGGATTCCTCTCCCGTCGATGCTGGGGCCTAAGACCTTGTGTGGACTCAGTGACGGAACCTGAGGATTCCTCTCCAGTGCCGACATGGATCTTGTGGTACTTCTGGAGTCTCCCCAGGGGAGTCAGTCCTCGTCACGAGAGAGGGCATGCACGTGTGATTTCCTCCCGAGCTGTAGCAGCAGTTTCACGCTTTCCATTTCGTGGATCAAGGGATCTGTGGCTTTCCCTCTAGACTTTCCCATGACGCTTTCCCACGAGGCTTCCCACAGGGCTTTCCCTCGTGCCACTGTGGTGTGAGTCGATCCTCGGCTTTAAAGTCGAGGCAGTGAAGGGAAAACAGATTTCCCTGGAATGGACTGAGACATCTGGGGGACTCAGGGAATGGTGGCACGACCCTGGAGTTCCTCTCGCCTTTCCTGTGGAGAGCGCCTCCTCTTGAGATGCGACGGGAACCCGGGAATTCTTTCCCGACCACGCAGGGAAAGGATCTTTCCTCTCGAGCTAGGAGGCGGAAACGGGTCTCCTCTGGATGTGGGCGGGACTCTCGTGCTTCCTCTCGAGTGGAGACGGGTATGTCGGGGAACTTCTTGAGTTGCAGCAAGGGTGTGAAGGACCCTTTGGAAGTTCCAGATATTAGATGTGATTAGCCTCGAGACGCCTCAGCGGAAATGGGCCTCATCTCGCCTGGAGGGGAGAACCTCCTAGATTTTCTCGAGTTGCGGCAGGTGCTCTCGACTTACGATGGGGACCTCAGGGACCCGCTCTGGTGGCTTCAGGAAAGGCCAGTCCCCATGCGAGTTGCTCTTGGGCCTCTCGGGATTCCTCTCCCGTAGATGCCGGGGCCTAAGACCTTCTGTGGATTCGGTGCCGCAACCTGAGGATTCCTCTCCAGTGCTGACATGGATCTTTGGGTACTCCTGGAGTCTCCCCAGGACAGTCAGTCCTCTACTCGAGTGGGGGCATGCACATGCGCTTTCCTCCCGAGCTTTAGCAGCAGTGTCACGCTTACCTTCGCGTGGATCAAGGGTTCTGTGGCTTTCCCTCGAGGCTTTCCCACGAGGCTTTCCCACAGGGCTGCCCCACGTGCCACTGTGGTGTGAGTCGATCCTCGGCTTGAAAGTCGAGGCAGTGCAGGGAATACAGGTTCCCTGGAATGGACTGAGACATCTGGGGGACTCTGGGAATGGTGGCAGGTACCTGGAGTTCATCTCGCTTTTCCTGTGAAGAGCGCCTCCTCTTGAGATGCGACGGGAACCCGGGAATTCTTTCCCGACCACGCAGGGAAAGGATCCCTCCTCTCGACCTAGGAGGCGGAAACGGGGCTCCTCTGAATGTGGGCGGGAATCTCGTGCTTCCTCTCGAGTGGAGACGGGTATGTCGGGGAACTTCTTGAGTTGCAGCAAGGGTGTGAAGGACCCTTTGGAAGTTCGAGAGGTTAGGTGTGATTAGCCTCGAGACGCCTCAGCAGAAATGGGCCTCATCTCGCCTGGAGGGGAGAACCTCCTGGATTTTCTCGAGTTGCGGCAGGTGCTCTCGACTTACGACTGGGACCTCAGGGACCCGCTCTGGTGGCCTCAGGAAAGGCCAGTCCCCATGCAGTTGCTCGGGGGCCTCTCGGGATTCCTCTCCCGTCGATGCCGGGCCCTGGGACCTTGTGTGGAGTCTGTGCCGGATCCTGAGGATTCCTCTCCAGTGCTGACATGGATCTTGGGTACCTCTGGAGTCTCCCAGGGGAGTTATTCCTCTTCGCGAGTGGGGATATGCACGTGGGTTTTCCTCCCGAGCTGTAGCAGCAGTGTCACGCTTCCCTTCGCGTGGATCATGGGATCTGTGGCTTTCCCTCGAGGCTTTCTCAGGAGACTTTCTCACGAGGCTTTCCCACAGGGCTGTCCCACATGCCACCGTGGTGTGAGTCCATCCTCAGCTTGAAAGTCGAGGCAGTGCAGGGAAAAAAGGTTTCCGTGGAATGAATGAGACATCTCGGGGAGTGTGGGAACAGTGGCACGAACCTGGAGTTCCTCTCCCGTTTCAAGTGGAGAGCGCCTCCTCTTGAGATGCGACGGAAACTCCGGGAATACTTTCCCGACCACGCAGGGAAAGGATCCCTCCTCTCGAGCTATGAGGCGAAACGGGGCTCCTCTGTATGTGGGTGGGACTCTCGTCCTTCTTCTCGAGTGGAGTCGGGTATGACGGGGAACTTCTTGAGTTGCAGCAAGGGTGTGAAGTACCCTTGGGAAATTCCAGCGTTTAGGTGTGATTAGCCTCGAGGAGCCTCATCGGAAAAGGGCCTCATCTCGCCTGGAGGGGAGAACCTAATGGATTTTCTCGAGTTGCGGTAGGTGCTCTCGACTTATGACTGGGACCTCAGGGACCCGCTCTGGTGGCCTCAGGAAAGGCCAGTCCCCATGCAGTTGCTCGGGGGCCTCTCGGGATTCCTCTCCCGTCAATGCCGGGCCCTGGGACCTTGTGTGGAGTCTGTGTCAGATCCTGAGGATTCCTCTCCAGTGCTGACATGGATCTTGGGTACTTCTGAAGTCTCCCAGGGGAGTCATTCCTCGTCGCGAGTGGAGATATGCACGTGGGTTTTCCACCCGAGCTGTAGCAGCAGTGTCAAGCTTCCCTTCGCGTGGATCATGGGATCTGTGGCTTTCTCTCGAGGCTTTCTCAGGAGACTTTCCCACGAGGCTTTCCCACAGGGCTGTCCCACATGCCACCGTGGTGTGAGTCGATCCTCAGCTTGAAAGCCGAGGCAGTGTAGGGAAAAATGGTTTCTGTGGAATGGAATGAGACATCTGGGGGAGTGTGGGAACGGTGGCACTAACCTGGAGTTCCTCTCCCGTTTCAAGTGGAGAGCGCCTCCTCTTGAGATGCGACGGAAACGCCGGGAATACTTTCCAGACCACGCAAGGAAAGGATCCCTCCTCTAGAGCTATGAGGCGGAAACGGGGCTCCTCTGTATGTGGGCGGGACTCTCGTCCTTCTTCTCGAGTGGAGTCGGGTATGACGGGGAACTTCTTGAGTTGCAGCAAGGGTGTGAAGGACCCGTGGGAAATTCCAGCGTTTAATTGTGATTAGCCTTGAGGAGCCTCATCGGAAAAGGGCCTCATCTCGCCTGGAGGGGAGAACCTAATGGATTTTCTCGAGTTGCAGCAGGTGCTCTCGACTTACGACTGGGACCTCAGGGACCCGCTCTGGTGGCCTCAGGAAAGGCCAGTCCCCATGCGAGTTGCTCGGGGGCCTCTCGGGATTCCTCTCCCGTCGATGCCGGGGCATAAGACCTTGTGTGGAATCGGTGCCGGAACCTGAGGATTCCTCTCCAGTGCTGACATGGATCTTGGGGTACTTCTGGAGTCTCCCCAGTGGAGTCAGTCCTCCTCTCGAGTGGGGGCATGCACGTGCACTTTCCTCTCGAGTTGTAGCAGCACTGTCGCGCTTCCATTCGCGTGGATCAAGCGATCTGTGGCTTTCCCTCGAGGCTTTCCCACGAGGCTTTCCCTCAAGGCTTTCCCGCAGGGCTGTCCCACGTGCCACCGTGGTGTGAGTCGATCCTCGGCTTGAAAGTCGAGGCAGTACAGGGAAAACAGGTTTCCCTGAAATGAACTGAGACATCTGGGGGACTCTGGGAATGGTGGCACGACCCTGGAGTTCCTCTCGCCTTTCCTGTGGAGAGCGCCTCTTCTTGAGATGCCACGGGAACGCCGGGAATTCTTTCCCGACCACGCAGGGAAAGGATCCCTCCTCTCGATCTGGGAGGCGGAAACGGGGCTTCTCTGGATGAGGGCGGGACTCTCGTGATTCCTTTCGAGTGGAGACGGGTATGTCGGGGAACTTCTTGAGTTGCAGCAAGGGTGTGAAGGACCCTTTGGAAGTTCCAGAGGTTAGGTGTGATTAGCCTCGAGACGCCTCAGCGGAAATGGGCCTCATCTCGCCTGGAGGGGAGAACCTCCTGGATTTTCTCGAGTAGCGGCAGGTGCTCTCGACTTATGACGGGGACCTCAGGGACCCGCTCTGGTGGCCTCAGGAAAGGCCAGTCCCCATGCGAGTTGCTCGGGGGCCTCTCGGGATTCCTCTCCCGTCGATGCCGGGGCCTAAGCCTGCCGGGAGCCAGTGTGAGGAAGCCCGCCCGTGACAAGTTTATGAGGAAGGAAGCTCACATAAGCAAGGCGTGCTCAGACTTCAGGAACCCCTCTGGAAATTTTTAGGCATGTACCCCAACAAAAATCTGCCGGTTTTTGTGCTCTGCTTTTTCACTCTTCTGACCTTTTCTGGAAAAAGTCAATTCAGGGCGTTAGTCTTCTGCATTTGAAAGAGTGTTTCAATCCAAAAACCCTCTGCTGGCTTTCTAGCCTGCCTGTAGGACTCGTACAGCTGCGCTTGTGATTGTTTGAGGCCTCCTGACCGCAGGAGGCACAGGAAGCTTAAAACATCCTAGGAATGCAGGAGCTTCCGAGGAGTCAAAAGCTTTAGAATAGGACTGATTAAAAGTTTCATTTTTTGGGTCAATGCTTGCTGCCAAATTTTCATATCCTTTATTTTTAGATATAGTTGGTATATAGAAAAACAAGTAGTAGACCTGGTATTAGCAACATTAGATCTTTGAGTTAAGTACCTTCTTTGTTATAACCCACTGCACCTTTGTTCTATAGAGATGTAACTTTAATGCTTTAAGGAGATGCAGATTAAAGAAAAACACTTCAGGGGAAACAAAATTAACATTCATTAAGGAAGAGAGCCAAAAAGTGTTAACAAGCCTCTTGGCCAGAAGATAATGTAAATCACCTGAGACCTTTTGTATACAAAATGATATACAGAAAGAATCTGGGTTGTGAACGCTACATAATTTTGTGTTATCCATTGATCTCCATGTTTTATCAAAAGTATAAAAGGCCTTCTGAACAATAAAGGAGGAGGCCAGGGGCCGGGGGCCAGTTTCTCGGACCAGCTTCTCGAACTAGTCTCTCAGCCTGGTTTCTTGGGACTCTGGCTCCCCCCGTGTCTTTCTCTCTCTTTCTTCTTCTCTACCTTTCCTTCTCTCTGCTCTTTACTTTAACTTCAGGCTGAATCTCCACCTGGAGTGCGGAGGCTCGCCAGGTCTACTTACTTGCCCCGGCTGTTAAGACCCGCACGAAAGGGAGCTTAAGGCGAGGCACCCTTAGATATTAAAGCGGGCGCCGGTGGCCCAACGTAGGTGGTGCAAATTCCTTGTCTGGAATTTTATTGGCCTTCCGCGTAAACCAAGCTATTCAGCCCTATTCCTCCACTTAATCTTCTTACTACACTATAGTTTCCTAATCTAATCTTACATTAATAAATAAACAAGTCTTTCCACGCCAACGCCGACCACCCTTCGAATTCCCTGGATCCACCGGGGCTGGACCCCGGCATAAGACCTTGTGTGGAGTCAGTGCCGGAACCTGAGGAATCCTCTCCAGTGCTGACATGGATCTTGGGGTACTTCTGAAGTCTCCCCAGGGGAGTCAGTCTTCGTCGCGAGTGGGGGCATGCACGTGCGCTTTCCTCCCGAGCTGTAGCAGCAGTGTCACGCTTCCCTTCGCGTGGATCAAGGGATCTGTGGCTTTCCCTCGAGGCTTTCCCACCAGGCTTTCCCGCAGGCTGTCCCACGTGCCACCGTGGTGTGAGTCGATCCTCGGCTTGAAAGTTGAGGCAGTGCAGGGAAAACAGGTTTCCCTTGAATGGATTGAGACATCTGGGGGACTCTGGGAATGGTGGCACGACCCTGGAGTTCCTCTCCCCTTTCCTGTGGAGAGTGCCTCCTCTTGAGATGCGTCGGAAACGCCGGGAATTCTTTCCTGAACAGGCAGGGAAAGGATCCCTACTCTCGAGCTAGGAGGCGGAAACGGGGCTTCTCTGGATGTGGGCGGGACTCTCGTGCTTCCTCTCGAGTGGAGACGGGTATTTTGGGGATCTTCTTGAGTTGCAGCAAGGGTGTGAAGGACCCATAGGAAGTTCCAGAGGTTAGGTGTGATTAGCCTCGAGACGCCTCAGAGGAAATGGGCCTCATCTCGCCTGGAGGGGAGAACCTCCTGGATTTTCTCGAGTTACGGCAGGTGCTCTCGACTTACGACGGGGACCTCAGGAACCCGCTCTGGTGGCCTCAGGAAAGGCCAGTCCCCATTCGTGATGCTCGGTGGTCTCTCGGGATTCCTCTCCCGTCGATGCCCGTGCCTAAGACCTTGTGTGGAGTCAGTCCCGGAACCTGAGGATTCCTCTCCAGTGCTGACATGGATCTTGGGGTACTTCTGGAGTCTCCCCAGGGGAGTCAGATCTCGTCTTGAGTGGGGGCATGCACGTTCGCTTTCCTCCCGAGCTGTAGCAGCATTTTCAAGCTTCCCTTCGAGTGGATCAAGGCATCTGTGGATTTCCCTCGAGGCTTTCCCACGAGGCTTTCTCTCGAGGCTTTCCCACAGGGCTGTCCCACGTGCCACCGTGGTGTGACTCTATCCTCGGATTGAAAGTCGAGGCAGTGCAGGGAAAACAGGTTTCCCTGGAATTGACTGAGACATCCGGGGGACTCTGGGAATGATGGCACGACCTGGAGTTCCTCTCACCTTTACTGTTTAGAGCGCCTCCTCTTGAGATGCGATGGAAATGCCAGGAATTCTTTCCCGACCAAGTAGGGAAAGGATCCCTCATCTCGAGCTACGAGCCGGAAACGGAGCTCCTCTGGATGTGGCCGGGACCCTCGTGCTTCCTCTTGAGTGGAGACGGGTATGTCGGGGAACTTCTTGAGTTGCAGCATGACTGTGAAAGACTCTTTAGAAGTTCCAGAGTTCACGTGTGATTAGCCTCGAGACACCTCAGTGGAAACGGGCCTCATCTCACCTGCAGGGGAGAACCTCCTGGATTTTACCGAGTTGTGGCAGGTGCTCTCGACTTACGACAGGGACCTCATGGACCCGCTCTGGTGACCTCAGGAAAGGCCAGTCCCCATGCGAGTTGCTAGAGGTCCTGTCGCTATTCCTCTCCCGTCGATGCCAGGGCCTAAGACCTTGTGTGGAGTCGGGGCTGGAACCTGAGGATTCCTCTCCAGGGCTGACATGCATCTTGGGGTATTTCTGGATTCTCACCAGGGGAGTCAGTTCTCGTGTCGAGTAGGGGCATGCACGTGCGCTTTCCTGCCGTGCTGTAGCAGCAGTGTCACGCTTTCCGTCGCGTGGATTAAGGGATCTGTGGCTTTCCCTCGAGGCTTTCCCACGAGGCTTTCCCACAGGGTTGTCACACGTACCACCGTGGTGTGAGTCGATCCTCGGCGTGAAAGTCGAAGCAGTGCAGGGAAAACAGGATCCTCTGGAATGGACAGAGACATCTGGGGGACTCTTGGAATGGTGGCAAGACCCATGAGTTCCTCTCGCCTTTCCTGTGCAGCGCGCCTCCTCTTGAGATGCGTCGAAACGTCGGGAATTCTTTCCCGAGGAAGCAGGGAAGGATCCCTCATCTCGAGCTTGGAGGCGGAAACGGAGCTCCTCTGGCGGTGGCCGGACCCTCGTGCTTCCTCTGGAGTGGAGACGGGTATGTCGGGGAACTTCTTGAGTTTTAGCAAGGGTGTTTACGACACTTTGGAAGTTCCAGAGTTTAGGTGTGATTACTCTCGAGACGCCGCAGAGAAAATGGGCCTCATCTCGACTGGAGCAGAGAACCTCCTGGATTTTCTCGAGTTGCGGCAGGTACTCTCGACATACGACCGTGACCTCAGGGACAGTGTAGCAGATGTGTCACGCTTCCCGTCGCGGGGATCAAGGGATCTGTGGCTTTCCCTCGAGGCTTTCTCACAGGGCTGTCCCACATGCCACCATGGTGTGAGTGGATCCTCGGCGTGAAATTCGAGGCAGTGCTGGGAAAACGGGTTCCTCTGAAATGGACTGAGACATCTGGGGGACTCTTGAAATGGTGGCACGACCCTGGAGTTCCTCTTGCCTTTCCTATTGAGAACCCTTGCTCTTGAGATGCCATGGAAACGCCAAAAAATCTTTCCTGACTAAGCAGGATAGGATCCTTCATCTCGGAAACGGGGTTCCTCTGAATGTGGGCGGGACCCCCGTGCTTCCTCTTGTGTGGAGACGGGTATGTCGGGGAACTTCTTGAGTTGCAGCAAGGACCCTTTTTAATTTCCAGAGGTTAGGTGTGATGAGCCTCCAGACACCTCAGAGGAAATGGGCCTCATCCCGCCTGGAGGGGAGAACCTCCTGGATTTTACCCAGTTGCGGCAGGTGCTCTCGAGTTACGACGGGTCCTCAGGGACCCGCTCTGGTGGCCTCAGGAAAGTCCAGTCCCCATGTGAGTTACCAGGGGGCCTCTAGGGATTCCTCTCCCATCGATGCCGGTGCCTAAGACCTTGTGTGGAGTCGGGGCCAGACCCTGAGGATGCCTCTCCAGTGCTGACATGGATCTTGGGGTACTTCTGGAGTCTCACCAGGGGAGTCAGTCCTCATCTCGTGTGGGGGCATGCACCTGCCATTTCCTCACGACCTGCAGCAGCAGTGTCACGCTTGCCGACGTGTGGATCAAGGGATCTGTCGCTTTCCCATTGAGGCTTTCCCACGAGGCTTTCCAACAGGGCTGTCCACGTGCCACAGTGGTGTGAGTCGATCCTCGGTGTGAACGTCGAGGCAGTGCAGGGAAAACAGTTTCTTCTGGAATGGACTTAGACATCTGGGGGACTCTTGGAATGCTGGCAAGGCCCTGAAGTTCCTCTCGTCTTTCCTGTTGAGAGCGCTCCTCTTGAGATGCGACGGGAAGGCCGGGAATTCTTTCCCGACGACGAAGGGAAAGGATCCCTCTTCTCGAGCTACGAGGCGGAAACGGGGCTCAGCTGGATATGGGCGGGACCCTCGTCCTTCCTCTCGAGTGGATATGGGTATGTCGGAGAACTTCTTGACTTGCAGCAAGGGTGTGAAGGACCCTTTGGAAGTTCCAGAGGTTAGGTGTGATTAGCCTCGAGACGCCTCAGCGGAAATGGGCCTCATCTCGCCTGGATGGGAGAAACCTCCTGGATTTTCTCGAGTTGCGGCAGGTGCTCTCGAGTTACGACGGAGACCTCAGAGACACGCTCTGGTGACCTCAGGAAAGGCCAGTCCCCATGCGAGGTGCTAGGGGGCCTCTCAGTTTTTCCTCTCCCGTCGATGCCGGGGCCTAAGACCTTGTGTGGAGTCGGGACCGGACCTGAGGATTCCTCTGCAGTGCTGACATGGATCTTGGCGCACTTCTGGAGTCTCCCAAGTGGCGTCAGTCCTCGGCTCGAGTGGGGTCATGCACGTGCGCTTTCCTCCCGAGTGGTAGCAGCAGTGTCACGCTTCCTTCTCGTGGATCAAGGAATCTGTGGCTTTCCCTGGAGTCTTTCCCATGAGGCTTTCCCACAGGGCTATTCCACTTGCCATCATGGTGTGAGTCGATCCTCGGCGTGAAAGTCGAACCAGTGCAGGGAAAACAGGAACCTCCTTCCCCACAGTAGGTGGTACACTGTCCCCTTGGGTGGGTATCTCCAGGGCACTCGCGCTGGGGTTTGCCCGCGGACGTGCGGGCCTCAGGCTCCATGTGAGAAAAGCCCCAAATGGCATTAGCTGCCAGTCCAGACGCTGGCCCCTCAGGTCTCTGGCCGAGCCTTGGGCTCCAGGCAACTCAAAGCCCTCGGTGTTGGCACTCTGTGACTGCTGTAGTGAAAGGACGCCAAGAGCCCACGGAGGAGTTGGGGAGGGGGCATGGGGGAAACGGAGGCGAGGACAGCGAGGGATCTAGGTGGAGGCGCTGGAGAGAGCGTCTGGTGTCCCGGAATGCCTCGGAGGAGCCAGCGGGGGACAGTCGAGGCCAGGACCTGTGGAATGTGAAAAGGCGGGAAATCCAGAGCAAGGCAGGCTGGAAAGGGGGCATTGGTGGCCAATTCAAAGGGACCTTGGGGCGTTTCCTGGGCGGTAAGCTCCCTTGGCACTGCTGAGGGCCCCTGATTGATCCACCCGGGGTTGATCCCACCCCCCGCTGCGAGGGAGGGCCACAAACCAAAGCCCACCCCAACCCCCGAACTGCCGCGCCACCCCAAGGTCTCTGCTTGGATGAGGCCAGGGGCGGCCCCCTCCATCTACCCACCCAAACCCTATTGACGTCAGTGGTGGTGGAGACGCCTCCCGTTCTCCAGAGTCCTAAGCTGCTGGGTCCCCGCCCACTCGGCCAGCAGTCTGCAGCGTGCCGGTGTGCCTCTCCCACCATGGCTTGGTTCGGCTCCTCCAGCACCTCAAGCGGTACGTTTGCCCTCGGTCCCTGTGGTCGGATCACACATCTCAGGGGATTTGTGGGTGGCCTGGG
>NW_017214738.1:0-14462 GCF_001704415.2 Capra hircus
GGCCTCATTCTCGCACTGGAGGGCGAGGATTCCTCCTGGATTTTCTCGACGTTGGCGGCACGGTTCTCGCCTTTCGATTAGGGCCTCAGGCCTGGGACCCGCTTTCGGTCGGGCCTCAGAAAGGCCCAGTCCCCAGGCGAGTTGCTCGCGGGCCTCTCGGATTCCTCTTCCCGGATCGCCGGGCCTAAGCCTTGTTGTGGAGTTGCGTTCTGCGAGACCTGAGGTTTCCTTCCATTGCTTGACATGTCCGATCTTGCGCTGGACTTTGCGAGGTTCTCCCCCAGGGGAGTCAGGTCTTGTCTTCTGAGTGGGGGGCGATGCACTTGCGCCTTTTCCTCCCCTAGCCTGTAGCCAGCAGTATCACGCTTTCCTTCGGTGCGATCAAGGGATCAGTGGCTTTCCCTCGAGGCTTTCCCACGAGGCATTTCCCAGGAGGCTTTCCCACAGGCTGTCCACGTGCCACCGTGGGTGTGAGTCGATCCTCGGCTTGAAAATCGAGGCAGTGCAGGAAAACAGGCTTCCCTGGAATGGACTGAGACATATGGGGGATTCTGGGAATGGTGGCACGACCCTGGAGTTCTTGTCGCCTTTCCTGTGTAGAACCCCTCCTCTTGAGATGCGTCGGGAACGCTGGGAATTCTTTCCGACCACGCAGGGAAAGGATCCCTCCTCTTGAGCTAGGAGGCGGAAACGGGGCTTCTCTGGATGTGGGCGGACCCTCGTGCTTTCCTCTCGTGTGAGAGGGGTATGTCGGGTAACTTCTTGAATTTCAGCAAGGGTGGAGGGTCCCTTTGGAAGTTCCAGAGGTTAGTTGCTGATTAGCCTCGAGACGCCTCAGCGGAAATGGGCCTCATCTCGCCTGGAGGGGACAACCTCCTGGATATTCTCGAGTTGCGGCAGGTGCTCTCGACTTACCATGGTGTCCTCAGAGACCCGCTTTGGTGACCTCAGGAAAGGCAAGTCCCCATGCGAGTTGCTCCTGAGCCTCTCAGGATTCCTCTGCCGTCCATGCCGGAGCCTAAGACCTTGTTTGGGGTCGGTGCCGGAACCTGAGGATTCCTCTCCAGTGCTGACATGGATCTTTGGAACTTCTGGAGTCTCTCCCCAGGGGAGTCAGTCCTCGTCTCCAGTGGGTCATGCATGTGCGCTTTCCTCCCGAGCTGTAGCAGCAGTGTCACGCTTCCCTTCGTGTGGATCAAGGGATCAGGGGCTTTCCCTCGAGGCTTTCCCACGAGTCTTTCCCACAGGGCTGTCCCACGTGCCACCGTGGTGTGAGTCGATCCTCGGCTTGAAAGTCGAGGAAGTGTAAGAAAAACAGCATTCCCTGGAATGGACTGAGACATCTGGGGGACTCTTGAATGGTGGCACGACCCTGGAGTTCCTCTCGCCTTTTCTGAGAAGAGCGCCTCCTCTTGAGATGCGACAGGAACACGAGGAATTCTTTCCTCACCACGCAGGGAAAGGATCCCTCCTCTCGAGCTAGGAGGCGGAAACGGGGCTTTTCTGGATGTGGGCGGGACTCTCGAGCTTCCTCTCGAATGGAGACGTGTATGTGTGGGGAACTTCTTGAGTTGCAGCAAGGGTGTGAAGGACCCTTTGGAATTTGCAGAGGTTCAGTGTGAATAGACTCGGACCCCTCAGGGGAAAAGGGCCTCATCTCGCCTGGAGGGGAGAACCTCCTGAATTGTCTCGACTTACGGCAGGGTGCTCTTGACTTACGACGGGGACATCAGGGACCCGCTCTGGGTGGCCTCAGGAAAGGCCAGTCCCCAATGCGAGTTGCTCGGGGGCCTCTCGGGATTCCTCTCCCTTCGATGCGGGGCTTAAGAACTTGTGTGGAGTCGGTGCCGGAACCTTGAGGATTCCTCTCCAGTGCTGACATGGACTTGGGGTACTTCTGGAGTCTCCCCAGGGGAGTCAGTCCTCGTCTCTAGTGGGCGCCTTCACGTGCACTTACTTCTCGAGCTGTAGCAGCAGTGTCATGCTTCCCTCGCGTAGATCAAGTGATTTGTGGCTTTCCCTCGAGGCTTTCCCACGAGGCTTTCCCACCAGGCTTTCCCACAGGGCTGTCCCACGTGCCACCGTGGTGTGAGTCGATCCTCGGCTTGAAAGTCGAGGCAGTGCAGGGAAAACAGGTTTCCCTGGAATGGACTTAGACATCTGGGAACTCTGGGAATGGTGGCATGACCCTGGAGTTCCTCTCGCCTTTCCTGTGGAAAGCGCCTCCTCTTGACATGCGACAGGAACGACGGGAATTCTTTCCCACCACGCAGGGAAAGGATCCCTCCTCTCGAGCTAGGAGTTCGGAAACGAGGCTCCTCTGGATGTGGGCGTAACTCTCGTGTTTCCACTCGGGTGGAGACGGGTATGTCGCGGAACTTCTTGAGTTGCAGCAAGGGTGTGAAGAAACCTTTGAAAGTTCCAGAGGTTAGGTGTGATTAGCCTCGAGACGCCTGAGCGGAAATGGGCCTCATCTCGCCTGGAGCGGAGAACCTCCTGGATTTTCTCGAGTTGCGGCAGGTGCTCTCAACTTATGACGGGGACCTCAGGGACCCGCTCTGGTGGCCTCAGGAAAGGCCAGTCCCCATGCGAGTTGCTCGGGGGCCTCTCAAGATTCCTCTCCCGTGGATGCCGGGGCCTAAGATCTTGTGTGGAGTCGGTGCCGGAACCTGAGCATTCCTCTCCAGTGCTGACATGGATCTTGGGGTACTTCTGGAGTCTCCCCAGGGGAGTCAGTCCTCGTCTCGAGTGGGGGCATGCACGTGCGCTTTCCTCCCGAGCTGTAGCAGCAGTGTCGCACTTCCCTTCGCGTGGATCAAGGGATCTGTGGCTTTCCCTCGAGGCTTTCCCACGAGGCTTTCCCACGAGGCTTTCCCACAGGGCTGTCCCACGTGCCACCGTGGTGTGAGTCGATCCTCGGCTTGAAAGTCGAGGCAGTGCAAGGAAAACAGTTTTCCCTGGAATGGACTGAGACATCCGGGGGAATCTGGGAATGGTGGCACGACCCTGGAGTTCCTCTCGCCTTTCCTGTGGAGAGTGCCTCCACTTTAGATGTGACGGGAACGCCGGGAATTCTTTCCCGCACACGCAGGGAAATGATCCCTCCTCTCGAGCTTTGAGGCGGAATCGGGGCTCCTCTGGATGTGGTCAAGACTCTCGTGCTTCCTCTCGAGTGGAGACGGGTATGTCGGGGAACTTATTGAGTTACCGCAAGGTTGTGAAGGACCCTTTGGAAGTTCCAGAAGTTAGACGTGATTAGCCTCGAGACGCCTCAGCGGAAATGGGCCTCATCTCGGCTCAGGGGAGAAACCTCCTGGATTTTCTCGAGTTGCGGCAGGTGCTCTCGACTTTCGACGGGGACCTCAGGGACCCGGTCTGGTGGCCTCAGGAAAGGCCAGTCCCCATGCGAGTTGCTCGGGGGCCTCTGGGGATTCCTCTCCCATCGATGCCAGGGCCTAGACCTTGTGTGAAGTCCGGTGCCGGAACTTGAGCATTTCTCTGCAGTGCTTACATGGATCTTGGGGTACTTCTGATGTCTCCCCAGGGGAGTCAGTCCTCGTCTCGAGTGGGGGCATGCTCGTGCGCTTTCTTCCGAGGTGTAGCAGCATGGTCACGCTTCCCGGTGAGTGGATCAAGGGATCTGTGTCTTTCCCTTGAGGCTTTCCCTCGAGGCTTTCCCACGAGGATTTCCCACAGGGCTGTCCCACGTGCCACCGTGGTGTGAGTTGATCCTCTGCTGAAAGTCGAGACAGTGCAGGGAAAACAGGTTTCCCTTGAATGGACTTAGACATCTGGGGGACTCTGGGAATGGTGGCACGACCCTGGAGTTCCTCTCGCCTTTCCTGTGGAGAGCGCCCTCTTTAGATGGGACGGGAACTCCGGGAATTCTTTCCGGACCACGCAGGGGAAAGGATGCATCCTCTCGAGCTGAGGCAGAAACGGGGCTCCTCTGGATGTGGGCGGGACTCTCGTGCTTCCTCTCGAGTGGAGACAGGTTATACCGGGGAACTTCTTGAGTTTCAGCAAGGGTGTGAAGGACCCTTTGGAAGTTCCAGAGGTTAGATGTGATTAGCCTCGAGACGCCTCAGCGGAAAAGGGCCTCATCTCGCCTTGAGGGGAGAACCTCCTGGATTTTCTCGAGTTGCGGCAGGTGATGTCGACTTACGATGGGGACCTCATTGACTCGCTCTGGTGGCATCAGGAAAGGCCAGTCGCCAAGCAAGTTGCCCGGGGGCCTCTCGGGATTCCACTCCCGTCGATTCCGGGGCCTAAGGCCTTGTGTGGAGTCGGTTCCGGAACCTCAGGATTCCTCTCCAGGGCTGACATGGATATTGGGGTAGTTCTGTAGACTCCCCAGGGGAGTCAGTCCTCTTCTCGAGTGGGGCATGCGCGTGAGCTTCACTCCAGAGCTCTAGCAGCAGTGTCACGCTTCCCGTCGAGTAGATCAAGGGATCTGTGGCTTTCCCTCGAGGCTTTCCCAGGAGGCTTTCCCACAGGACTGCCCCACGAGCCACCGTGGTGTGAGTCGATCCTCGGCTTGAAAGTCGAGGCAGTGCAGGGAAAACAGGTTTCCCTGGAATGGACTGAGACATCTGGGGGACTCTGGGAATGGTGGCACGACCCTGGAGTTCCTCTCGCCTTTCCTGTGGAGAGCGCCTCCTCTTGAGATGCGACGGGAACGCGGGAATTCTTTCCCGAACACGCAGGGAAAGGATCCGTCCTCTCGATGTATTAGGCGGAAATGTGGCTCCTCTGGATGTGGGCGGGACTCTCGTGATTCCTCTCGAGTGGAGACGGGTATGTCGGGGAACTTCTTGAGTTGAAGCAAGGGTGAGGCCCCTTTGGAAGTTCCAGAGGTTAGGTGTGATTAGCCTCGAGACGCCTCATCGGAAATGGGCTTAATCTCGCCTGGAGGGGAGAACCTCCTGGATTTTCTCGAGTTGCGGCAGGTGCTCTCGGCTTTCGATAGGGACCTCAGGGACCCGCTCTGGTGGCCTCAGGAATGGACAGTCCCCATGGGAGTTGCTCGCGGGCCTCTTGGGATTCCTCTCCCGTTGATGCCGGGGCCTAAGACCTTGTGTGGAGTTGGTTCTGGAACCTGAGGTTTCCTCTCCATTGCTGACATGGATCTTGGGGTACTTTGGAGTCTCCCCAGGGGAGTCAGTTCTTGTCTCGAGTGGGGGCATGCACGTGCGCTTCCCTCCCTAGCTGTAGCAGCAGTGTCACGCTTCCCTTCGAGTGGATCAAGGGATCAGTGGCTTTCCCTCGAGGCTTTCCCACGAGGCATTCCCAGGAGGCTTTCCCACAGGGCTGTCCCACATGCCACCGTGGTGTGAGTCGAATCTCGGCTTGAAAATCGAGGCAGTGCAAGGAAAACAGTTTTCCGTGGAATGGACTGAGACATCCGGGGGAATCTGGGAATGGTGGCACGACCCTGGAGTTCCTCTCGCCTTTCCTGTGGAGAGTGAGTCCACTTCAGATGTGACGGGAACTCCGGGAATTCTTTCCCGCACACGCAGGGAAATGATCCCTCCTCTCGAGCTTTGAGGCGCAATCGGGGCTCCTCTGGATGTGGGCAGGACTCTCGTGCTTCCTCTCGAGTGGACACGGTTATGTCGGGGAACTTATTGAGTTGCCGCAAGGGTGTGAAGGACCCTTTGGAAGTTCCAGAAGTTAGACGTGATTAGCCTCGAGACGCCTCAGCGGAAATTGGCCTCATCTCGCCTGGAGGGGAGAACCTCCTGGATTTTCTCGAGTTGCGGAAAGTGCTCTCGACTTTCGACGGGGACCACAGGGACCCGGTCTGGTGGCCTCAGGAAAGGCCAGTCCCCATGCGAGTTGCTCGGGGGCCTCTCGGGATTCCTCTCCCGTCGATGCCGGTGCCTAAGACCTCGTGACGAGTCGGTGCCGGAACCTGAGCATTCCTCTCCAACCTGACATGAATCTTGGGGTACTTCTGGAGTCTCCCCAGGGGAGTCAGTCCTCGTCTCGAGTGGCGGCATGCAGTTCGATTCCCTCCCGAGCTGTAGCAGCAGTGTCACGCTTCCCGTCGAGAGGATCAAGGGATCAGTGTCTTTCCCTTGAGGCTATCCCATGAGGCTTTCCCAGAGGCTTTCCCACAGGGCTGTCCCACGTGCCACCGTGGTGTAAGTCGATCCTCGGCATGAAATCGAGGCACTGCAGGGAAAACAGTTTTCCCTGGAATGGACTGAGACATCTGGGGGACTCTGGGAATGGTGGCACGACCCTTGAGTTCCTCTCGCCTTTCCGGAGGAGACCGCCTCCTCTTGAGATGCGACGGGATTGCAGGCAATTCTTTCCCAACCACGCAGTTAAAGGATCCATCCTCTCGAGCTAAGAGGCATAAACGGGGCTCCTCTGGATGTGGGCGGGACTCTCGTGCTTCCTCTCGAGTGGTGACGGGTATGTCGGGGAACTTCTTGAGTTGCAGCAAGGGTGTGAAGGACCCTTTGGAAGTTCCAGAAGTTAGGTGTGATTAGCCTGGAGACGCCTCAGCGTAATAGGGCCTCATCTCGCCTGGAGGGGAGAACCTCCTGGATTTTCTCGAGATGAGGCAGGTGCAATCGACGTACGATGGGGACCTCATTGACTCGCTCTGGTGGCATCAGGAAAGGCCAGTCGCCAAGCAAGTTGCCCGGGGGCCCCTCGGGATTCCACTCCCGTCGATTCCGGGGCCTAAGGCCTTGTGTGGAGTCGGTTCCGGAACCTCAGGATTCCTCTCCAGGGCTGACATGGATATTGGGGTAGTTCTGTAGTCTCCCCAGGGGAGTCAGTCCGCTTCTCGAGTGGGGCATGCGCGTGAGCTTCACTCCCGAGCTCTAGCAGCAGTGTCACGCTTCCCTTCGAGTAGATCAAGGGATCTGTGGCTTTCCCTCGAGGCTTTCCCAGGAGGCTTTCCCACAGGACTGCCCACGAGCCACCGTGGTGTGAGTCGATCCTCGGCTTGAAAGTCGAGGCAGTGCAGGGAAAACAGGTTTCCCTGGAATGGACTGAGACATCTGGGGGACTCTGGGAATGGTGGCACGACCCTGGAGTTGCTCTCGCCTTTCCTGTGGAGAGCGCCTCCTCTTGAGATGCGACGGGAACGCGGGGAATTCTTTCCGACCACGGAGGGAAAGGATCCCTCCTCTCGATCTATTAGGCGGAAACGTGGCTCCTCTGCATGTGGGCGGGACTCTCGTGATTCCTCTCGAGTGGAGACGGGTATGTCGGGGAACTTCTTGAGTTGAAGCAAGGGTGTGAAGGCCCCTTTGGAAGTTCCAGAGGTTAGGTGTGATTAGCCTCGAGACGCCTCAGCGGAAATGGGCCTAATCTCGCCTGGAGGGGATAACCTCCTGGATTTTCACGAGTTGCGACAGGTGCTCTCGCCTTTCAATAGGGACCTCAGGGACCCTCTCTGGTGGCCTCAGGAAAGGCCAGTCCCCATGCGAGTTGCTCGCGGGCCTCTCGGGATTCCTCTCCCGTTGATGCCGGGGCCTAAGACCTTGTGTGGAGTTCGTTCTGGAACCTGAGCTTTCCTCTCCATTGCTGACATGGATCTTGGGGTACTTTGGAGTCTCCCCAGGGGAGTCAGTCCTCGTCTCGAGTGGAGGCATGCACGTGCGCTTTCCTCCTGAGCTGTAGCAGCAGTGTCATGGTCCCTTCAGGTGGATCAAGGGATCTGAGGCTTTCCCTCGAGGATTTCCCATGAAGCTTTCTCACGAGGCTTTCCCACAGGGCTGTCCCACGTGCCACTGTGGTGTGCGTCGATCCTCGGCTGAAAGTGGAGGCAGTGTAGGCAAAACAGGTTTCCCTGGCGTGGACTGAGACATCTGGGGGACTCTGGGAATGGTGGCACGACCCTGGAGTTCCTCTCGCCTTTCCTGTGGAGAGCGCCTCCTCTTGAGATGCGACGGAAATGCCGGGAATTCTTTCCCGACACCGCAGGGAAAGGATCCCTCCTCTTGTGCTATGAGGCGGAAAACTGGGCTCCTCTGTATGTGGGCGGGACTCTCGCGCTTTCTCTCGAGTGGAGACGGGTATGTCGGGGAACTTCTTGAGTTGCAGCAAGGGTGTGAAGGACCCTTTGTAAGTTCCAGAGGTTAGATGTGATTAGCCTCGAGACGGCTTAGCGGAAATGGACCTAATCTCACCTTGAGGGGAGAACCTCCTGGATTTTCTCAAGGTGTGGCAGGTGCTCTCGACTTACAAGGAGGACCTCAGGGACCCGTTTTGGTGGCCTCAGGAAAGGTCAGTACCCATGCGAGTTGCTTGGGCGCCTCTCAGGATACCTCTCCCGTCGATTCCGGGACCTAAGAACTTGTGTGGAGTCGGTGCCAGAACCTGAGGATTCCTCTCCAGTGCTGACATGGATCTTGGCGTACTTCTGAAGTCTCCCCAGTTGAGTCAGTCCTCGTCACGAGTGGGGGCATGCACGTGCGCTTTCCTTCCGAGCTGTAGCAGCAGTGTCACGCTTCCCTTCGCGTGGATCAAGTGATCTGTGGCTTTCCGTCCAGGCTTTCCCACGAGACTTTCCCACAGGGCTGTCCCACGTTCCACCGGGGTGTGAATGCATCTTCGGGTTGAAAGTCGAGGCAGTGCAGGGAAAACAGGATTCCCTGGAATGGACTGAGACATCTGGGGGACTCTGGGAATGGTGGCACGACCCTGGAGTTCCTCTCGCCTTTCCTGTGAAGAGCGGCTCCTCTTGAGATGCGACGGGAACGCCGGAAATTCTTTCCGGACCACGCAGGGAAAGGAGCCCTCACTCGAGCTAGGAGGCGGAAACGTGGCTCCCCTGGATGTGGGCGGGACAATCGTGCTTCCTCTCGAGTGAAGACGAGTATGTCAGGGAACTTCTTGAGGTGCAGCAAGAGTGTGAAGGGCTCCTTGGAAGTTCCAGAAGTTAGGTGTGATTAGCCTCGAGACGCCTCATCGGAAATGGGCCTCATCTAGAATGGAGGGGAGAACCTCCTGGTTTTTCTCGAGTGGCGGCAGGTGCTCTCGACTTACGACGAGGACCTCAGGGACCTGCTCTGGTGGCCTCAGGAAAGGCCAGTCCCCATACGAGTTGCTCGGGGGCCTCTCGGGATTCCTCTCCCGTCGATGCAGGCGCCTAGACCTTGTGTGGAGTCGGTGGCGGATTTGAGGATCCCTCTCCAGTGGTGACATGGATCTTGGGGTACTTCTGGATTCTCCCCAGGGGAGTCAGTCCTCGTCTCGAGTTGGGGCATGCACGTGCGCTTTCCTCCCGAGCTGTAGCAGCAGTGTCACGCATCGCTTCACGTGTATCAAGGGATCTGTGGCTTTCCCTCGAGTTTTTCCCACGAGGCTTTCCCACGAGGCTTTCCCACGAGGCTTTCCCACAGCTCTGTCCCACGTGCAACCGTGGTGTGAGTTGATGCTCGGCTTGAAAGTAGAGGCAGTGCAGGGAAAACAGGTTTCCCTGAATGGACTGAGACATCTGGGGGACTCTGGGAATGGTGGCACGACCCTGGAGTTCCTCTCGCCTTTCCTGTGGAGAGCGCCTCCTCTTGAGAAGCGACGGCAATGCCGGGAATTCTTTCCCGAACACACAGGGAAAGGTTCCCTCCTCTCGAGCTAGGAGGCGGAATCGGGGCTCCTCTGGATATGGGCGGGACTCTCGTGCTTCCCTGGAGTGGAGACGGATATTCGGGGAACTTCTTGAGTTGCAGCAAGGGTGTGAAGGACCCTTTGGAAGTTCCAGAGGTTAGGTGTGATAAGCCTTGAGCCCCCTCAGCGGAAATGGGCCTCATCTCGCCTGGAGGGGAGAACCTCCTGGATTTTTTCGAGTTGCGACAGGTGCTCTCGACTTACGCGGGGACCTCAGGGACCCGCTCTGGTGGCCTCAGGAAAGGCCAGTTCCCATGAGTGTTGCTCGGGGGCCTCTCGGGATTCCTCTCCCGTCGATGCCGGGGAATAAGTCCTTGTGTGGTGTCGGTGCCGGAACCTGAGAATTCCTCTGCAGTGCTGACATGGATCTGGGGTACTACTGGAGTCTCCCCAGGGGAGTCAGTCCTCGTCTCGAGTGGGGGCATGCACCTGTGCTTTCTTCCCGATCTGTAGCAGCAGTGTCATGCTTCCCTTCGCGTGGATCAAGGGATCTGTGGCTTTCCCTCGAGGCTTTCCCACAGGGCTGTCCCACGTGCCACCGTGGTGTGAGTCGATCCTCGGCTTGAAAGTCGAGGCAGTGCAGGGAAAACAGGTTTCCCTGGAATTGACTGAGACATCTGGGGGACTCTGGGAATGGTGGCACCACCCTGGAGTTCCTCTCGCCTTTCCTGTGGAGAGCGCCTCCTCTTGAGATGCGAGGGGAACGCCGGGAATTCTTTCCCGACCACGCAGGGAAAGGTTCCCTCCTCTCGAGCTAGGAGGCGGAATCGGGGCTCCTCTGGATGTGGGCGGGACTCTCGTGCTTCCTCTCGAGTGGAGACGGGTATTTTGTGGAACTTCCTGAGTTGCAGCCAGGATGTAAGGACCCTTTGGAAGTTCCAGAGGTTAGGTGTGATTAGCCTCTAGACGTCTCATTGGAAATGGGCTTCATCTCGCCTGGAGGGGAGAACCTCCTGGATTTTCTGGAGTTGCGGCAGGTGGTTTCGACTTACGACGGGGACGTCAGGGACCCGCTCTGGTGGCCTCAGGAAAGGCCCGTCCCCATGCGAGTTGCTCGGGGGCCTCTCGGGATTCCTCTCCCGTCGATGCAGGGGCCTAGACCTTGTGTGGAGTCGGTGCCGGAGTTGAGGATTCCTCTCCAGTGTTGACATGGATCTTGGGGGAATTCTGGATTCTCCCCAGGGGAATCAGTCCTCGTCTCGAGTGGGGGCATGCACGTGCGCTTTCCTCCCGAGCTCTAGCAGCAGTGTCAGGCTTCCCTTCACGTGTATGAAGGGATCTGTGGCTTTCGCTTGAGGCTTTCACACGAGGCTTTCCCACGAGGCTTTCCCACGAGGCTTTCACACGAGGCTTTCCCACAGGGCTGTCCCAGTGCCACCGTGGTGTGAGTCGATCCTCAGCTTGAAAGTCGAGGCAGTGCAGGGAAAACAGGTTTCCCTGAATGGACTGAGACATCTGGGGGACTCTGGGAATGGTGGCACGACCCTGGAGTTCCTCTCGCTCTTCCTGTGGAGAGCGCCTCCTCTTGAGATGCGACGGGAACGCCGGGAATTCTTTCCCGAGCACGCAGGGAAAGGATCCCTCCTCTCGAGCTAGGAGGCAGAAACGGGGCTCCTCTGGATGTGGGCGGGACTCTCGTGATTCCCCTCGAGTGGAGACGGGTATTTCGGGGAACTTCTTGAGTTGCAGCAAGGGTGTGAAGGACCCTTTGGAAGTTCCAGTTGTTAGATGTGATTAGCCTCGAGGCGCCTCAGAGGAAATGGGCCTCATCTCGCCTGGAGGGGAGAACCTCCTGGATTTTCTCGAGTTGCGGCAGGTGCTCTCGACTTACGATTGGGACCTCAGGGACCCGCTCTAGTGCCCTCAGGAAAGGCCCGTACCCATGCGAGTTGCTCGTGGACTCTAGCGATTCCTCTCCCGTCTATGCCGGGGCCTGAGACTTTGTGTGGAGTCGGTGCCGGAACCTGAGGATTCCTCTCCAGTTCTGACATGGATCTTGGGGTACTTCTGGAGTCTCCCAGGGGAGTCAGTCCTCGTCGCGAGTGTGGCGTGCCCGTGCGCTTTCCTCCCGAGCTTTAGCAGCAGTGTCACGCTTCCCTTTGCGTGATCCAGGGATCTGTGGCTTTCTCTGTAGGCTTTCCCACGAGGCTTTCCCACTAGGCTTTTCACAGGGCTGTCCCACGTGCCACCGAGGTCTGAGTCGATCCTCGCTTGAAAGTCGAGGCATTGCGGGGAAAACAGGTTGCCCTGGAATCGACTGAGACATCTGGGGACTCTGGGAATGCTGGCACGACCCTGAGTTCCTCTCGCCTTTCCTGTGGAGAGAGCCTCTTCTTGAGATGCGACGGGAACGCCGGAAATTCTTTCCCGACCATGCAGGGAAAGGATCACTCCTCTCGAGCTATGAGGCTGAAACGGGGCTCTTCTGGTTGTGGGCGGGACTCTCGTGCTTCCTTTCGAGTGGAAACGGGTATGTCGGGGAACTTCTTGAGTTGCAGCAAGGGTGTGAAGGGCCCTATGGAAGGTCCAGAGGTTAGGTGTGATTAGCCTCGAGATGCCTCAGCGCAAATGGGTCTCATCTCGCCTGGAGGGGAGAACCTCCTGGATTTTCTCGAGTTGCGCCAGGTGCTCTCGACTTACGACGGGGACCTCAGGGACCCGCTCTGGTGGCCTCAGGAAAGGCCAGTCCCCATGCGAGTTGCTCGGGAGCCTTTCGTGATGTCTCTCCCTCTCCAGTGCTGTCTTGGATCTTGACTGGCCTTTCCTGAGGCCAAGAGAGCGGGCTCCCTGCGGTCCCGTCGTAAGTCGAGAGCACCTGCCGCAACTGGAGAAAATCAAGGATGTTCTCCCCTCCAGGCAAAATGAAGCCTATTTCCGCTGACACATCTCAAGGCTAAGCACACTTAAACTCTGGAACTTCCAAAGGGTCCTTCACACCCTTGCTGCAAAGCAAGAAGTTCCCCGACATACCCGGTCTCCACTCAAGAGGAAGCACGATAGTTCCACCCACATCCAGAGGAGCCCCGTTTCTGCCTCATAGCTCGAGAGGAGGGATCCTTTCCCTTCAAGTTCGGGAAAGAATTCCCGGCGTTCCCGTTGCATCTCAAGAGGAGGCGCTCTCCACAGGAAAGGCGAGAGGAACTCCAGGGACATGCCAGCATTCTCCGAGTCCCCAGATGTCTCAGTCCATTCCAGGGAAACCTGTTTCCCCGCACTGACTCGACTTTCAAGCCGAGGATCGACTCACACTACTCTGGCACGTGGAGAGAGCCCTGTGGCAAAGCCTCGTGTGAAAGCCTCGGTGGGAAAGCCTCGAAGGAAAGCCACAGATCCCTTGATCCACGCGAAGGGAAGCGCGACACTGCTGCTACAGCTGGGGAGGAAAGCGCACGTGCATGCCCTCAACCGAGACGAGGACTGACTCCCTGGGGAGACTCCAGCAGTACACCAAGATCCATGTCAGCACTGGAGAGGAATCCTCAGGTTACAGCACCGACTCTACGTAAGGTCTGAGGCCCCGGCATCGACGGGAGAGGAATCCGGAGAGGGCCCCGAGCAACTCGCATGGGGACTGGAATTTCCTGAGGCCACCAGAGCTGGTCCCTGAGGTCCCCATCGTAAGTCGAGAGCACCTGCCGCAACTCGAGAATATCCAGGAGTTTCTCCCCTCCAGGCGAGATGAGGCCCATTTCCATTGAGGCGTCTCGGGGCTAATCACACCTAACCTCTAGAACTGCCAAAGGGTCCTTCACACCCTTGCTGCAACTCAAGAAGTTCCCCAACATACCCGTCTCCACTCGAGAGGAAGCACGAGAGTCCCTCCCACATGAGGAGGAGCCCCGTTTCCACCTCATAGCTTGAAAGAAGGGATCCTTTCCCTGCGTGGTCGGGAAAGAATTTCCGGCATTCCCATCGCATCTCAAGAGTAGGCGCTCTCCCCAGAAAAGGCGAGAGGAACTCCAGGGTCGTGCCACCATTCCAGATTCCCTCAGATGTCTCAGTCCATTCCAGGGAAACTTGTTTTCCCTGCACTTCCTCGACTTTCAAGCCGAGGATCGACTCACACCACGGTGGCACTTGGGACAGCCCTGTGGGAAAACCTCGTGGAAAAGCCTCGAGGGAAAGCTTCAGGGAAAGCCACTGATACCATGATCCAATCGCCAAGAAGCGTGACACTGCTGCTACAGCTCGGGGAGGAAAGCACGTGCATGCCCCCACTCGAGACGAGGACTGACTCCCCTGGGAGACTTCAGAAGTACCCAAGATCCCATGTCAGCACTGTCAGGAATCCTCAGGTTCCCGGCACCAACTCCACACAAAGTCTTAGGCCCGGCATCGACGGGAGAGGACCCCGAGAGGCCCCCGAGCAACTTGCATGGGGACTGGCCTTTCCTGAGGCCACCAGAGCGGGTCCCTGAGGTCCCTGTCGTAAGTCGAGAGCACCTGCTGCAACTCGAGAAAATTCAGGAGGTTCTCCCCTCCAGGCGAGATGAGGCTCATTTCCCACTGAGGCATCTCGATGCTAATCACACCTAACCTCTGGAACTTCCAAAGCGTCCTTCACAACCTTGCTGCAACTCAAGAAGTTCCCGGACATACCCGTCCACACTCGAGAGGAAGTACGAGAGTCCCGCCCACATCCAGAGGAGCCCCGTTTCCGCCTCCTAGCTCGAGAGGAGGATCCATTCCCTGCGTGGTGGGGAAAGAATTTCCCGGCGTTCCCGTTGCATCTCAAGAGGGGTGCTCTCCACAGGAAAGGCGAGAGGAAGTCCAGGGTCATGACACCATTCCAGAGTCCCCCAGATGTCTCAGTCAATTCCACGAAATCC
>NW_017214739.1:0-14460 GCF_001704415.2 Capra hircus
GACTCCGTGTGTGCCTAGAAAGTGTGTGAGAGACGTATGTTCCCTAGCACTCTCCTCCCCAGCAGAGACATGTGTTTGGGAGGGCTTAGGGATCGCTGAGTTCCACACTTCCAAGGGCTCCAGCACTGAGAGCTCTGTCGACGGGAAGGGAAGGGCAACTGCAGAGCTCCTTCAGCTGTTGCTTGGCTGTCCAGACTCAGCGCCACATTGAGAGCACCATGCACCCAGGGCCCCTGGGTGGTGTCTGCAGCCAGCAGGCTGGCGACTCACTTGTGGTCTCCCATCATTTGCCTGAAATACATAGGTTCCCTAATGCTCTTCTCCCCAGCAGAGCTGTGTGCAGGTTGTTGGGGCCTGCCCCTGGCGTGTCTGGGTTCCCCGCCCACAACCCCAGCTCAGGGGAAGTAACCCCTGAGCCAAGACCTGCAGGAGGCGAGGTATGGCTCCGCCTGGAAGCCGAGTGCACAGGACAAGTGGAAAGGGAGCCTCCTCCGGGGAAGAGGAGGCAGCCCAGTCGCCTGCCTGCTGCAAGCCTTGCTGGGGTGGAGCCGAGTGCGCCTCCAGTATGGCAGAGCTCCAGCTCCGCTGAGAGCCCTGATCTGGCAGAGTTCCTTGCGCGAGGCTGCTCTGCCTGGGCGAGCCTTGCCCAGACTTGCCTGGCTTCTAGACTTCCTGCCCAGGAAGGAGCAGTCTGCACGAGGTTGGGAGACGCCACTGGCACCTTCCTGGCCTCAGCTCTGCTCCTGCCTTGCCTTTGCACCTAGGCCCCAGGCGTTCTTGTGGTGGCTTAGGGGCCGGTGGCTTCCACACTGCCAAGGGCTCCAACAGTGAGAGCTCTGTTCGAGGGAAATGAAGGGTATATTTGGAATGCAATCGTTTATCAGATGTGAGACCCACACCTTCACCCTGAACCCTCACCCCGAGCCCTTACCCTCGCCCTCACCCACACCCTCACCCCTGAACCCTTACCCTCACCCTCACCTTGAAGCCTTACCCTCACCCTCACCCCTAACCCTAACCCTCACGCCTCACCCCTCACCCTAACAAGTTGGGGGGCTGTTCTGCACACTGTAACCTTAACCCTTCCCTCACCCGACACCCTATCCACATCCTAACCCTAACCCACTTCATAGTCACGCCCTCAACCCTATACTTACCCTTGAAGTACGTACCTGCATCATCTTCGTTTTGGACACTTCCCATGCATAACAAAAGACAAGGTTGGAATGTTTCAAACATCGATCCAAGACCCATTATCCACATAAAAGGGATATAAATACTCTGATCACATCATTTAAATCTCTTGCATCACCAAAATACCTCTCCACCACGTATCCAATCGCCATTGATGGATCACATCTATCTCATACATTTTATAACTTAGCAATCAGATACGCACCCGTAATCTGGGTAATTATATACACAGGATATATTGATACCATAAATATTTCAACAAATTCCACTTTCTACGATGAGTTCAATCTTCACAAAAGTAGGATGAACGGCACCTGTTTCCACTAGGATCCATAGCATTGCACAAAGTGACAGTGAGCGTGAAAATCTTAATGATGACCACCGGAAAGAAGGTCAGCACGGCTGATATCACAGATTTTTCAGTGTTCCAATACGACTTCTACCCAAATCCATAAAGAAAGACATATGCATAGGAAACTACAAATTGAAAGCAAGTCTATTGAGATAAATATTGGACATCAATTGTATGAATCTTTAAGGCATCACTGCAGACATTCTTCAGACATTCTTCAAATTCATAGAATGACAACAAAGTATGGCTACGTACAATCCATTCGGTTTTATAAACCACTCATGAATAACCTCACAAGCCATTGAAAACCAGATGACACTTTCAAATAGCTTTGATCTACAAACAAGGCTGTAAGACAGAAAGTTAAAATCGAAATACATGAACTAAATCCTCAATAGATATGAAAACATCCCTTGGTAGTGAAGTCGATTCACATTAGTTATTAGGGCTTTCATGCACAGATCCACGGGGCATATACAGAACCATTCCTCCAACAAAACTGAAGAATGACTTTAAAATCGCAAACAAAACATGAGTATATGTGTTCACACACTTCATGGAGCAAGGGTTTCTTCGATCTGAAAACTGGCGTCGATGAAGGACTGTGTGAAGAATACTTCAAAGTCTATTTGGCAAACACAGCCTACGTTGGCTATATTTAGTCCTCAGATGAATGGAATGTCATGAGTACTGGGCGTTTCAAAGAAGCAGCCTGTGAAGCTCTGGACGCTTATTGGGATGCGTGGTATACCACATTCACACGTTTCAGTAGCATTGGTGCAAAAACGATACACTTCTCAGGGGAAGCTTCTACATGGACTCTTGGGATCAGAGCTCTAACTCATACACACATACTTTTCCTTTGAAAATGATCCTGCATGATAAGCAAACAAAACACTGGATGAACACCTAGACGGTGAGCTCTGTACTAAATGATTTGAAAGCCAGTAGATGGAATGAGCTGATGAGGAAGACTACAAACGAGTCATCTTCTTCAACTTGGTCAAACTGCTCATAGTCATACAAGTGAATGAAAAGTGGAGCCTGTTGTCATTCAATCTGTTGAAAAGAAAGAGAATAATACAACAAATTAGCAAATCTTATTTTCTTCATAAACATTATATTATTTCTGCACAGCTTTCTTACTGGCATGAATAGAATATCTGCAATAATCACTTGTCACAGTGAAATGGATTCACATTCGATATCGATTCACATCTAGAATTGATGCCATAGCTGTTTGATACTATTGCTTGAGTGAATGCAACTTATGTGACTTCACAAACTACAAACACGACTAACATAATAGGTATTAAAAAACCTTGAGTGACATGAGCGTGAAGACTTAGTAGAGTTGCTCTCAAGAATCATGATACTATTCTTCACTCCAGCCATAGGACTGGAATCTGTACATTAACACCCCTGCAAAAGAAACGGGAAGGATAGAATAATAATAAAGGAACTTCATAACTATATTCCTACTGTCAACATTCAACACTATGTTTTCTTTTCAACTGACTTTCATATTTGGTCTACTGTAACCTCTTCTGTGTTCATTTTATGCTAAACTTATTGCCAACAGTAAAATTACCATATGAGCTCTAATGAATTTTTTTACTTGCAAAGCTAGTGATAGAACCAAAGGCCAATATCTACATCAAACAGGAGGAATGGAATGGAAACTGTAAACAATTTGATGGAATAGCATTTCCGTGCTCCTATTCAGTCAAACGGACATTCCAAAAGGATGTGATTTTTCTGAAAGTTTATTTCGGAAACTTGGAAGTGGATGACTGCAAACAATAAAACGAATAATATATTGATACATAATACGAATAATATACAGTGGGTCATTCTTTTTTCTATTCTGCCACAGCTAACTGACTGGAAGTCAGTTGTCGTAACTACTACTAACAGAAGACCCTCACCGATGAGTGAAGATATATAGGAAAATCCATAATAGATCTAAAAACCGTCAAAGATAAAATGGTCATGAAAAAATACAGTGACAGTTTAGTTGGTATAAGAAACAGGATGATTATGAAAGCAAAGCCAACAATCATGGATAGGCCATGGAAGCCCGTGGCTGTCACGAGTGTTGACTTGTATCCTTCATCTGAGGTTGTTAAAAGTGCGTGGTAAAATCCAGAGGTTTGCAGCAGTGGTAACCTCCTGAGCAGACTGAAATCCAAAGGGTTTCCAGAATATCCTGACGATTTCCATCTACTAGGCTGTGGTGAGCTCAAGCAATACATACTCCAGAGGACAGAAGACAGACGTCTACTGCACTTAGGGAGAAAGGGAATGTTGCTGCTCGGCCTAGTACAAGTGTAGAAGCAACACCTCGGTGATTCGATCTTTAAAGACTCCATACATATGAGAAAGACTGGTATGAATAATCCTTCAGAAGCGCCTTCTCAGACCTCCTCCCATCATAAGCACAAGCATAATGAAAACACTGAGTTTTCATGGGCTCACGCAAAATTAGACTCACTTATGACTTTGCTTTGAGAAGAGTTGAACTACTCATTGTTTAAGAGAAATGACCCTTTCTTCTCTGAAGACTTGTGAATCATTCATAGGGTGTGGTGAATAAACTACTTAAGGATCTAATCCATAAAAATGCGATAGGCTAAGCACAGAGATGTTTTTCTCCCTTTCTCAAAGGATGGAACATTTTGTATTTGCACTGACTTTATGTCTTGACTTCATGTACAATTAGATATTGATTTTTTTAGTTGACATACAATAGGACTAAAAATATCGATATAATACTGATAACTCATGTTGGTATGTGTGGTTGTCACATAGGATTCACAGGAGATTTAGATTCACAGTTGTCAACGTAAAGGATGAATGCTATTTAGCTTCTTCGTGACTCTAGACCACGAATGAAGAGTTTTCCTCAACATATTTCACTGAGGGAAATACAAGGATGATAGGCATAATACTATGCTTCGACTCACGGATATCGAAGCATTGTTCACAATACAGATCTGATTTTCGAAATCAGGGTTCTTTCAGTGTCCTTGAACAGCATTTGTTTTTCTGGATACAGAAGAAAAAACTCATGAGTATCAAACTGGTTCCCAGAAAACATGTGTATGAATTGTTATCTTCCTGAACCAGGGATCAAACCCACATCACTTCCACCTCCTGCACTGGTAGGCAGAGTATTTCTTTATCAACTGCGCCACCTGGGAATCGACATACATTTCAAGGACCACTGCCATCAGCTTCTACTGTTCATGACCAAACTAGGAGAAACAACATTGGAAGAAGGACTCATAAGGGTACTCATAGGAAGTACTCATAAGTCAAGGAACCGTTCTACTGGGTCCTCTCGTTATTACTGGGACAAGTCAGTTCCTCCGATGATGATGGGTATAACTGAAAAATTATTACAAATGCATGGGATGCGATGTCTACATGATAAATGTGTTCCTCTTATACTATTGCTTCAGGGATGTCTACTTCCGCATGAACGACTGCACTACAAGGGATGCCTGCTATTCCAGCTCAAGCAACAGATAGTCAAGTGCAGATCATTGTCCTTTGTTGAAAATAATCAGCAGTTTGTCAACATAGGGAACATGCCGGAGGAACCCTTGGGATGGAACTCTAAAAACAGGTTGGGCCCTCTTTTTGCCAGGCCCTGCGATAAAATACAAATCAGAAAAAGAAAAATAGCATCGGTTTTGTCAGGACTTCCTCATCTTTTCTTTCTCGGTAGCAGGAAGCAGACATTGAGGCCAGAGGACTGCAGGATTTCATTGTGAACTAACGTTGGGTGGGGTGGAGGCTCATCACTCTAGTAAGAATGTGGCTCACTAAAACGGAATTTCATTCACTTCATGGACATAGAGTTCTAGAATCCTTCATTAAGGAATTCAATAAGCTATATTTCCTTACACCTTCACAATCTCTTGGTTTACAAGAATGTCAATTGCTAGTCCAGCACTTATACAATGAGTGTTACAGGTAGTATGAGTGTATAAATGATGACGAGCAATGACAGGAAGTTTATTTATTCTCTGTTTGAATTCTTGATTTTTTATATAATTTTTTATAATATCCTTACAGATGTAAATATTTTAGTGACATGTATAAATACACGTTGAGTAGTGCTATGATAACTCATAGTGTTGCCACAATAAATATCATGGTTATTATGTGCTTTTCATATATTCCTTTGGAGATTCTCTTGCATTACACATCATCATAAGATATTTAATAGTTTCCTAAACTGTACAGTAGGTCCTTGTGGCTTCTTTTATATATGGTAATGTATTTGTTAATAATTCAAACAAAAACTGGTACACAAATATTCATAGTGACATTCACAATAGCTCAAAGGTTAGAACTCATTCAAGTGTCCGTTGGTGGGAGACTGAATATGCAACGCAAGGTATATTCAGAAGCTTGAACGGTATTCCACCATACAAAAAAGTACATTAAATGGTGCTGCCACTCTGCAAGACATTACACAAATGACTCCAAAACGAACACGTGGAAGAAATACATAGTTCGATTCCAATTCATGCTATGTACCCAAAAGGATTGGGAAAGGGGGCTGAAAAAAATGGATACTCCTTCCGTCATACTCACAACAGCATGATTCACACTGGCAAACAAACAGAAGCAATCGAAGTGTCCATGGCAGCCAATTCCATAAACAAACTGTGGTATACACACAATGGAATCTGATTCGGCCCTTCAAAGTCAGTAATTCTGACAATGCGACAATGTGGACAAACCTTATGGTCATTAGATTAAGTGAAATAAACCAGACCAAAAAAAGACAAACGTTCTGTGATTCCGCTCATATGAGATATCCAAACAAGTCAAATCTGTCAGAAATAGCAGAAAGTGATTCCGACCGATCGAAAAGAGTTCATGTTTCATGGACCTCAGTTTCCCTTGGAAAAACTGACTTCCCATCATATCTCCAAAACCAATTAGACAAATAACTGGAAGCTATATCCAGTCAAATGAATGTAGACATAATGTTACAGTGTACACCAAACTCACTCAAACTTCTCAACAGACAAAAGGCAAAACTGTATCTGTGGCACCTCAGCTTAGCTTAAAACTGTATCTACGGTACCTCACTTCTGCTTATAAAATTTAACAACAACAACAACACACTAAAGGCTATCCAAAAAAGGATAGAAAACACATATAACATCAACTTTAAAAAATTAGAAATTGAAACGGTGAAAAACCTTATTCACAAAACTTAAACACAAGCCACAGGAAACTATATTTATAAAATAGATATCTGATAAAGGATTGTTCTCCAAATATACCAAAAAATCTAGAACAATCTCATAAAATATGTATACACCTAAACACCTGGCCTACAAAAATATAAAGATAGTAAATAAGCCTATCAAAAAGACTCAAAACCACATAGCATTAGGAAATGACAAACTAAAATAACAGTGAGGTAGCACTGCACACCTATTAGATCCAGTCAACTCAAGAAAAGGGGGTAGGGCACAGCTTCTCCGGTGGCTCAGTGGTAAAGAATCTGCCTGACAATGCAAGACACTCTAGTTCGATCCCTTACCCCAGAAGATCCCACAAGCCACAGAGAAACATAGCTGGATTTTTCCACAGCTAAACAAGGCTCACCTGTGACCTGAATCCTTCATGTCCAGCACTTACTAAACAGCTTTGAAAACATGTCCAGACAAAAAAGGATCGCATGATTATATACAACAGCTCGACTTGGAATCACTACAAACTTTCAAATATCAGGATGTCTTCAGTAGATGACAGTGTAAACAAATGGGGATACATGCAAAGTGAAGGGGAGCAAATGCTACCACAAAATATACCACCTCAGCATGAGGATTAGTTGGACCCAATTAACTTTTATTTTTTTAGAGGACACATGATCATCTCTGAAACCCAAGTTCAAGACAGCTCTTCTGTGAGTCACATTTACCAGAGAAATCTCATTTCAAAGGAATCCTCTCTATATGCCAGATAGAAGGATGAGACACAGTCTTTTGAAACTCTTTTTTCTTTTCTATCGATAGGGAAAGCTAAGCCGTAAATCTGCACAGCCACCATACCCTTCCTTTCCTTTGGTTGTATTTTTTTAAATATTTGTTTCTGTTTTCATTTGGCTGCGCCAGGTCAACCTTCATTGAGGCAAGCCAGATATTTAGCTACAGCATGCAAATTCTCTGTTGTGGCATGGGAGATCTAGTTCTTGGATCAGGAAATGAACCTGGGCCTCCTTCTTTGGGAGTGTCCAGTCTCAGCCACTGGACCACCAGGAAGTGCCTGTTTTGTTTTCAGATGAAGATGGAATCTAAGGTGATATCTTGGGCCATTTCAGTCACTGACTCAGTTTCCTGAGTTTGTCCAAAGCACGCACAAGGTGCACATTATTAAACTGGTTTGCAAAACAAGAAAAGGTTGTCTGCTACAACACTGTATGCTTACAAATATCTAAATGGTAAATGGCATAGTATTGATTTTTCATTACTATGGGGGGAGAAAGAATGCAGGATTCATACATGTTACAACACGAATAAATATTCAAACCATCTTCAGTGAAAAAAAAATCCACATAGAAAAGGCCACCCAGAACCCTTATTCACCATGTCTGCTTTCAATCCATCAAGTTTGTCCAAATAACTGAAAATCTCAGTAACACTCTAAATAAAGAAAAAAGGATGAAGATGGAAACAAAAGATATATTCATACACTTGAACATTGCAAAGTGGAAGTGGGGCGGTGGATTACATTATAACGTAGATACCATATGATTTCCTGATTTTGGAGATTATGTGCTGGTTCTGCAGAAGGTACCCATTTTGGATAAAACACATAGAGTCTTTTAGATGATGTGGCAAATGCTAGCACTTGTTCCCATTGCTAGGCATTTTCTGTACATTTTAAATGACTGGAAAGTATACTAGGTTTCAAAACAACCATGTCAATACCACAAAAGAAATTTAGAGTAGACAGGCAGGAAGCTTTCTGATACAGGCCAAGACTTACCCAGACGAAGTTCAAGGGAAGCTGCGATGCTCACTGCCCTTGAAGGAGTCCACGTGGAATGAAGAAGTACTGTGGGAAGTCTCTTAGTAACCACCATGTCTTGGGTCCTCTGGATGACCTACTGCAGGAGAAACAGATGTTACAGATAAAACGTTCCACATCACTTCACAAAATGTTGTTAGACTACTTTCAGTAAAGCTGAATCATTTGGGATCAATTTACAATCATATAATAGACTACCATTTACAGTCCAAAAATCACTTGCATTTCTAGACACTCATAACAATCAGAAAAAAAAATTAAGAAACTCCCACTTAAAGTAAAACATCTAGCAACAAACTTAATCAAGAACATAAAAGACCAGTAGTCAGAAAACTAGAAAGCACTGATAAAGAAACCAAAGAAAACACAAATACACAGAAAACTATTCCACGCTCATGCACTGGAACAATGAGGAATTAAAAGGTCCATTCCAACCAAAGTCATCAACAAATACACGGACTGCAATCACAAAATAACATTCAATGGCATTTTTCACAGAAATAGAAATATTCCTCATATTAGACTGCTACTGTTGACCAGGACCTTAAACGGCCAAAAAGACTCTGAGAAAGAGGAACACAGCTGGAGGCATCTTCCTAACCCTCTTCAAACTACATCACGGAGCTGTAGTGACCACCACAGTGAGGAACTGGCAGGAACACAGACACATGGACTCCAGGAGAGAATAGAGAGCCCAGAAACGAACCCACATGTACATGGTCAGTTCCTGAAAATCAAACCAGGAACGAGCGAAGAGGAAAGGACAGTCTTCTCAAGAAACAGTGACAGGAAAACGGCCACCTCCACGGAAGAACATCAGTGTTCATCCTCTACATCATCTAACGCAAATCGAACTGAAAACCCACCGCTTTGCACACGGAGCTCTTTCCCCCTGAGTCCTCCGAGATGGACCTCCAGTCAGCCCTCAGCTGGACACAGGAAACGTCTACTCCGTCCTCATTTTTCGCTCTTGCAGCGCCTCCCTGCTGGTGGGCACTGAGGCAACCCTGCTCCTCTCAGCCTGGATGCAGCCCTGTTATCCAGAAGCCTGAGCCCTGATGGTCCTGAGGAGACAAAGCTCCCGCCAGCTGCTCACGGGGCAGAGCCTAAAGGCAAAGCGTCCTGCGCCCGCGGGTCAGAGGGGGCTTTGGCGCCCCCCTGCGGGCCACAGGAGAAGAGCGGGCAGCCCGGCGCTCACAGACCTCAGAGGGCTCACCCAGAAGCAGCTCTGCTGCGAGCACTCAGACTGGAAGCCCAAACTGAAATGGAGCAGAATAGCTCCATGACCCTCCGCAAAACATGGCTAAGGAACAATCAGAGCCTGTATGGAATGCAGCCATAAAAAGGAACACATGTGAGTTTGTTCTAATAAAGGGGAGGGAAGTCAGTCAAAGAGAGAAAAACATGGAATCTAGAAGGATGGTACTGACGAGTCTGTTCACAGAGCAGCAATGGAGGTGCAGACATAGAGAACAGACTTCCAGACGAGGGTGGGGAACAAGAGGGAGAGGGTGAGATGAATGGAGAGAGCAGCATGGATGCAGGTACACCAACCTTTGTAAATAGACAACCAATGGGAATTTGCTGTATGATTCAGGGAACTCAAACTGGGGCTCAGTAGTAACCTAGAGAGGTGGGAATGCGTGCGAGGTGGGAGGGAGATTCCAGAGCAAGAGGACATAGGTACACCTATGGTCAATTCATGTGGATGTATGACAAATCAAACCAATATTGTAAAGCAATGATCAATCAACTAAAAAGAAATAACTGTTTAAAAAAATATGAACATACACACAAACTTTGCAACAAGGTAACTCCATTTTAAAAACTATTGAAATTTTAGAAAACTACAAACGTTCTACATGACCTTCGGTCTGGTGATCAGGTCTAACATACACAAAACAAGCCAACTTACCCAATTATGAATACAAATGAGTTAACACATTGCCTTTTATCATTTCATACATTTACCCTGTGGAGGACCTTACTCGAGAGAACCAAAAAGAAACTGCTAAATGAACCACGGACCACCCACCCTGGCCAGGCAACAGAGAAAAGAAAACACTTGCAGGAGTCATCTCACAACAGGAGGTCCTGGGAAGGAACAAGGAACGAACAAGCTACCACCAACCAGAATTCTGGAGAGGTCAGGAGATGGGAGGCTCCAGTTCAGAGGTCCTACCAACCTCCCAGGATGCACTTCGCTGGAATCCATCTCGGCTGAGTGATGCGTGTGCCCCCAAGAAGGATCCCAATTCAGAATGCCTGGCAAGAGACAAACCAGAAATGAACCCGATGACCATAAAACCTGAGAGTGCGAGCCACGTGACAGAGTGGTTCTCTCCGTTTCCCTCACCCTCCTGCCCTCCACCCCGGCAGCCCTTCCCAATGAAGCCTCTCGCTTGGACAGCACTCCTCTCCTCAGACAACTCATTGCCCAGTGTCAGACAAGAACTCACTCTCAAGCCCTGGAAGGGAACCCCCTTCCTTCATCAAAAGCAATATCCAGGAGAAAAGAGCTTCAAAACGCTATCTTGCAGAGAAGGAAATCAGACAAGGCAATGGCAGCCCGCTCCAGTACCATTGCCTGGAGAATCCCACGGACAGAGGAGCCTGGTAGGCTGCAACCCCGGGGTCACTAAGAGTCGGACACGACTTCACTGAGTGACTTCACTTTCACTTTTCACTTTCATGTACTGGAGGAGGACATGGCAACCCACTCCAGTGTTCTTGCCTGGAGAATCCCAGGGACAGAGGAGCCTGGTAGGCTGCTGTCTATGGGGTCGCGCAGAGTCAGGCACGACTGAAGCGACGTGGCAGCAGCAGCAGAGAAGGAAATGGCACCACCTGCAGTACTCTGGTCTCAGAAATCCTAGGGACAGAGGAGCTTGGTGGGCTACAGTCCAAAAGCAGGGCATTTCTGACGGGAGGAAACAGTCCCAGGGAAGCTGAGCTGCTCACCAAAGGCCCCAGAGCTTTGGATAGCACACCAGAGCTGTGGCTGAGGATTCCCAGCTGCCATGCCTCTTGATCCTGGCCTCTTTCACTAGATACGTGTGTGGAAAACTAGAATCTCAAATATGCCCTGGTGGTTCCATAGTCAAGAATCCACCTGCCAGTGCTGGAGATGCATGTGCGATCCCTAGGATGGGAAGATGCCACATCCTATGGAGCCCGTGTGCCACAACTGCCGAGCCTGTGCTCTAGATCCTGGAAGCCACGATGCCGAGTTCACATGCCGCAGCCACTGAAGCCCGTGAGCCTGTGCCCCTCAACAAGAGGACACACTGCAGTGAGAAGCCTGCAAACCACTCGTTATGGCCCATGCTCACCAAAACTAGAGAAAAGCCCACACACAAAGATGCAACACAGCCAACAATCAATAAAACTCTTTTCCTAAAAAAATGCACATCTGACAAAGAAACTGTACTCGAATTGTCCAAGAACACTAGAGCAAACAAGCCCATTCATAATTGGTAACGACTGAAATAGACACCTGGCCACTGAGGGTATACTGATAGTAAACTATCATACAAAAACATACTCAAGATACTGGTGCGATGCACGCAGAGCCCCCTTTGAAAGACAATCTGACAGTTTTTTTTTTTTCAGTAACCACGTGGGACAAGCACTGAATTCTGTGTATGACAAGCGGTGGAAGCCAGGTATCTTACCATTGGAAGGCAAAGTTCCAGATAAACAAAAGGAAACGTTACAATGTCCATGTCGTGGTGGATCAGGTTGGAGACATCATCACAAATTACCTTTAACTGAATATGTTCAAAGGTGAGCTGGAATACATGGAGATATATCTCCATGTATTGTCAGCTGAGCATATTGAGCTCCTACATGTATGTTTTAAATATCATTCTCTAATAAAAGGGAACAGGAAACATCTCCGATGGCCTGGTGGTAAAGAAGCTGCCTACCGATGCAGGGAACACGGGTTCAATTCCTGTGTAGAAGATTCCACACGCCCAGGGGCAATGAAGCCCTTGAACAACTCTTGACGTTTGCATGCTCCAGAGCCCAAGTTCTGCACACAGAGAAAGCACTGCAATGAGAAGCCATGGCACAGCAACTAGAAGGTAGCCTCTGCTCACTACAACTAGACAAAGGAGCAATAAAGACCCAGCACAGTCAAAAATAATGTCATGTTAAAAAAAGGACAGTTCTTTGAAGAAATGACTGAGACTAGGGGTGCGACTGTAAATATATGAGCCAGGGTCATCTTCAATTATGAGAAATTAAAGAAACTAAAGACAACTATCAAGCTGTCCAAACGGATACAAATGAATGACGACACAGTGTTATCTGTATACACCAGCAAATAACAATCTGAAAGGGAATTGAAACAAACAATTCCCCTTCAATCACGTCAACATTAATAAAAGACTTTGCTATGGATGGAATGAGGATGACAAGACTGGCACACTGGAAATGATACATGATTGCTGAAAAATACCCTCAAGCCATGGACAGAGACTCCATAGCGATGACAAGACTTCAGTTGGCAATACCGTGGAATGCATCTGCCATCTGAAATGAAGATTCAATATGAATTACAAAAGGCTGAAAGGTGGCTGCTAAACCACAAAAGATGCCAGCATTCTTGGCCTCCAGAGGAGAATTCAATCCAGGGCAAGTGACGAAGCTTGATGGCTCAGAGGTTTTCTGTGAAAAAGTTTGATTCAAGTAGAAAAGAGATCGAGAGAGCTGCTGACGTAGACATTCAAAGGGGGAAGAAAGAGTACCCCCTGCTAGTCTTTAGCCAGATGTTATACAGCCACTAGCAGTCTGCTAAGGAAAGAAAGACAATGTCTCAGAGAATGGCACCAGGCCCCTCACCCACAGCATGCATTGAGATCACATTGGCAGCAGATGAGTCATCCCAGGCCAGAAAATGATGGACATGAATCTTGAAGAAAGGCAGATTTCCAAGCAAATATATAGTTTCATTCACAGAGGTTAAGAGAACCAGGTATGAGTAAGACAAACCGGTTTGTCGAGTCGTTTCTGAGCCCTTAGGGGGAACTGACCTGAAGACATTAACATACCTTAAGACAAACATTTCCATAAGAACAATGCATTGCTTAGTTCAAGGTTTGAGAAAAGTTAAATTCAGGTGGAGCCAGGAGTTGTCATGGCAACACAGAATTTTCAGAGAAACCTTCTTTTACATTTGTATCAAGATGGAGAAAAAAAAACCGCAGCCCTCTTTGGTCTCCTCCTGCCTCTTAAGAGAGAGAAAAAAACGTCTGACACTTGCAGTTTATTTTCTCTGTCTGGAGGACCCCTGGCCTTCCTGCCTGTTATCCTCTCCAGGCCTGTAGGAAGCAATCCACTCGGCTGCTTGGGAAAAGCGCGCGGGTCTGAGCTGTATGCAAAGGGGTGAAGCGGTAAAACCCTCGGCCCCAAAGGCGAGGCTTTTCTGCGATCGCCATTTCAGTCGGCTCCGAGACTGCAAACAAAGGGCAGAAGACATGGTTCCCTGCTCCGCCGAGTCCGAGTTCCCTTACCTGTGGTCCACAGCCCTGCGCTCTGCTCGCTGGATGCCAATCGACGGGGACCCAGGAGCCCACGAAACGAGCAGTCCCAGCTGCAATGGCGAGCCCTGAGAGCACAACTGGGGACCCCTGGCCCCGAGGCGCCGCCATGTTCACCCCGCCCCAGACCCGCTCCCGTGAGCCGCGCCCCTGACCAGCCGCCCAGGCTCGCCCCGCCCCCGAGGCGCGCACGGTGCGCCCCGCCCCACGCCCCTGCCAGGCCAGGCCCGCGGGACCGCGACTGCCTCCAGGGGAAACACAAGGACAAGCAGATCCACCCCACCGAGACAAGCTGTCTATGATTTA
>NW_017214740.1:0-14459 GCF_001704415.2 Capra hircus
CTAAAACTTACTATACTTTGCATGGGCCTGTAAATGCTTTTGCTCTGTAAAATATGATTACAAATGTTCTGGACCCCTGTCATGAGGCTGTTAGATAGCCTATGGGAGAGGCTATAAAGCGGTAATGGTTCTCCACCTTCTATGCAGATCGTATTTTCCCATTGGCAAACAAAAGGAGAGAGACTCCTCTTCCTCCCGAGGAAGGAGGGTGCTTACAGGACGCGCAGCGGCGCGAGCGCCCTGGAGAGCCCCCTCCCCCTCTACACAAACCAAACCTTTAAAAAAGTTATCTTATTTAAGGCGACCACTGCAACCTCTGCTTGCGCCTCCCCAGGGCTTAAGAACTCCCCACTTTATATCCAAAGCCTCCCAGAACATTGCTTAAGTTTGAAAACGATAGTGACAATATTTTTGAGCAAAAGAGCTTTTAAAACAGAGCTTGCTCCTTGCATAAAATCCCCTCAGGAGGGGCCTCACCCAACAAAAAAAAAAGAAAAAGGAAGAAAACAGAAAAAAAAAAATATTCGTAATAAAAAGGACTTTACAAATGCAAAATGTTTCTCTTGAGGCCAAATAGAACATGTTTTGCCAAAATGTCCTGCTAAACAGACACAACAACCCGTACCAAACAACCCCAGGTAGCTCAGGCCTAGACCTCAGTTCCACCACTTCAATAATATTAACCCCTGATGTGCCAGTGACTCAGATTCCAATGAGAGTGGCTAGTCCCCTGCCTGAGGACATTGTAAGACTTGTACTGGGGCATAGCTTGCTTTCTTTTCAAGAAATTTCGGTAGTGTCTTGTGTAGTAAATTCTGATTATACTGAAAAAACTGAAGTTTTGAATCTCGCCACCCTGCTAAAACTGTGCAATTAATAAAAAAATTAAAAAAAAAAAATAGCACAGCTTTTGCTTTTACCTTATTACCAAACAGAAAAACCAGACAAAAAAAGCCCCAGAGGATCTAGATCTAGCTTTTTTGGGTGGCAAAAAATTGCAGCTTCTAGGCCTTTAAAAGATTTTTTTAATTCAAAGATATAAAATGTCATGGCTGTTAGACAATAGACAAGACGTTTCTTACATTGCTGAGAGACTAGCGCAGCTCCTGGCCAACATATACTACTGAAAAGGAGTTAGAAAAAGTGGTATGCAGGATAAAAAATGCTATAGAGTAAGAGGTGAGAGAGAGTTTAAAAACCTTGGTGAATAGTGAGCTCCCCGTTGCTGGAAGTTTTCAAAGCTAAGATTAAATGGTTACTTGTCATCTAAAAGGCTATAGACCAGATTTGGGTTATAAAAAGATCATTAGAAAAGCTTATAAAGATATTGTGTAACACCTCTTTTCTTGCTTCTTATATTTGGGTCTAGTGATATGGTTTTTTTGGATAACAAAAATTACTCAGAAACGGCCTATGAAAACTATTCTGATTAATGGCAAGTCTATTGTGGGGTTATTAGACACAGGAGCAGACGTTTCTTGCATTTCAGGAAAAGACTGGCCTAGCTCCTGGCCACCTCCTGGCCCACACATACTACTGAAAATAACTTGGTGGGGATAGGAAGAGCCCCACAGGGGCCAAAAGTGCAAAAATTTTTAGATTGGCAATTTGAGGACACCCGTGGAACTTTCCAACCGTATGTAGTCCCTTCACTCCCCCTTACCCTGTGGGGGAGGGACATGCTATCTCAAATGGGAGTGTTACTTTTTAGCCCTGATGATAAAGTGACCTCTCAGATGCTGCAGATCGGCTATGATCCATCAAAAGGATTGGGTAAACAACAGACAAGAATAATTGAGCTAATTTGCCCAACTCCTTGCAAGCTATATACTGGATTGGGATATCCAAATTTATAATGAAGGCCATTGTTTTTGCTGCTACCCCATTACATGAAAATTTCAAGATCCGGTGTGGGTGGAACAGTGGCCTCTGCCTAAGGAAAAATTACTGACATATTAATTAAAAAGATTAATTCAAATATACTGATTTATTAAATTGTTTAATAAAGAACCATCAAAAATTGCACTTCCATATAACAGAGAACAACTTGATGCTTTTCAAATGTTTGATGATTGGCAGATTGCTATAGGAAATTCTTGGTGATCAGATCTTGCATCATTTACCCTCACGTGCTTTGTTAATTCAAAAATTAAAAAGAGAGAAATTAAAGTATAGTTTTCCCCCATCAGATTTTACAACATGTTCTCTTTGTAATAAGTTAAATGCTGATTCGTTTGAAACAGTAAAATAAAAAGCCATTAGTAAAGCAAAAAGATCTCCTCCAGATAACAAAAAGATCCCGACGCCAAAATTTACTGCGGGTCGAGGAAGTGTTTATATTTTTTTCCACAGGGTGCAGATTCGTCAACTTGGATCCCGGACAGACTGATTCGCCACAAAAGAAAAAGGGAACTTCTCTGCCACCACCACCGCGGGAAACAGCCGCGCACCAAAAGCTGCGGGCGGGGCCAGCCTGACTGACGGAACCCAGTGCACCGCACTCGGCAGCCCCATAACAGCGCCAGTGTCAGAGGGCGGGGTGAAGGCCGCTGCTCCTACCGGCAAAAGAGGCAAAAGAAACATCAAGATCCCGGCAGGACTAACAGCTGCTGCAGCACAAACTCCAACCAGAAAATGACTCTATTTACTCTATTTTGGCTTGTCTATCCTCTCCTTATGTTCTTCTTTTCACCAATGATTCCAGAAAACTTAATGTACCTAATGTAGCGACTTGTGAACCATGGATGTTTTCATCTTGTTTAACTCCTCAAAGTAATGTCTGCTCTTCTGTGGTTTTAAAGATGTCCTATAACTGTAACAACTTATTGATATGATAATTATGTTCTTGCTGTGTTACAACAACTGTTATTGTTACTACAACAGCAATCATTGACTCAACAAGTGTAAATGCCCAATATGTTAAAAAATCAAGGTTTAGGTATTTTGGAACAGCTCAGATATTAGTTTAGACTTAGGGAAACTTCATAATCAGATTCAGACCTTGGAACACTCCCGATTAGATTTTACCACCGCAGGAGAAGCCAATGACTTTTCCCACACTTTCTCTAACTTCATTTCTGAAGACTGTTCTGTCTACTGTCTATAATCTTGCTCCTCATAATCATACTTCCCTATATTGTCTAGATTCTTCGGCAGAGCATTCGGAATCTCGAGACCGAACTGCACCTGATTTTAAACATAAATAATCAATTATTTAAAATTAAAAAGGGTGAGATGCCGGGAGCCAGAGTGAGGAATCCCGCCCGTGACAAGGTCATGAGGAAGGAAGCTGACATTCGCAAGGCGTGCTCAGACTTCAGGGACCCCTCTGGAAATTCCTAAGCATGTACCCCAACAAAAATCTGCCGGCTTTTGTGCTCTGCTTTTCCACTCTTCTGACATTTTCTGGAAAAAGTCAATTCAGGGTTTCAGTCTTCTGCATTTGAAAGAGTGTTTCAATCTAAAAACCCCTCCGATGGCTTTCTAGCCTGCCTGCAGGACTCTGCGAGTGTGATTGTTTGAGGCCTCCTGACCGCAGGAGGCACAGGAAGCTTAAAATATCCTAGGAATGTAGGGGCTTCCGAAGAGTCAAAATCTTTAGAATAGGACTGATTAAAAGTTTCATTTGTTTGAGTCAATGCTTGCTGCCAAATTTTCATATCCTTTATTTTTAGATATAGTTGGTATATAGAAAAACAAGTAGTAGACCTGGTATTAGCAACATTAGATCTTTGAGTTAAGTACCTTCTTTGTTATATCCCACTGCACCTTTGTTCTATAGAGATGTAACTTTAATGCTTTAAGGAGATGCAAATTAAAGAAAAACACTTCAGGGGAAACAAAATCAACATTCATTAAGGAAGAGAGCTAAAAAGTGTTAACAAGCTTCTTGGCCAGAAGATAATGTAAATCACCTGAGACCTTTTGTATACAAAATGATGTATAGAAAGAGTCTGGGCTGCGAACGCTACATAATTCTGTGTTACCCGTTGATCTCCATGTTTTATCAAAAGTATAAAAGGCCTTCTGAACAATAAAGGATCGGATCAGTTTCTCGAACTAGTCTCTCGGCCTGGTTTCTTGGGACTCTGGCTCCCCCCATGTCTCTCTCTCTCCTCTTCTCTCCCCTTCCCTCTCTCTGCTCTTTACTTTAACTTCAGGCTGAATCTCCATCTGGGGCGCGGAGGCTCGCCAGGTCTACTTACTTGCCCCGGCTGTTAAGACCCGCACCAAAGGGAGCTTAAGGCGAGGCACACTTAGATATTCAAGCGGGCGCCGGTGGCCCAACGTAGGTGGTGCAAATTCCTTGTCTGGAATTTTATTGGCCTTCCGCGTAAACCAAGCTATTCAGCCCTCTTCCTCCACTTAATCTTCTTACTACACTATAGTTTCTTAATCTAATCTTACATTAATAAACAAACAAGTCTTTCCACGCCAACGCCGTCCACCCTTCGAATTCCCTGGATCCACCGGGGCTGGACCCCGGCAGAAAGCCTCGTGGGAAAGCCTCGTGGGAAAGCCTCGAGGGAAAGCCCCTTATCCCTTGGTTCACGCGAAGGGAAGCGTGACACTGCTGCTACAGCTCGGGAGGAAAGCCCACGTGCATGCCCCTACTCGAGACGAAGACTGATTCCACTGGAGAGACTACAGAAGTACCCCAAGATCCATGTCAGCACTGGAGAGGAATCCTCAGGTTCCAGCACTGACTCCACACAAGGTTTTTGGCCCCAGCATTGACGGGAGAGGAAACCCGAGAGGCACCCGAGAGGCCCCCGAGCAACTTGCAAGGGGACTGGCCTTTCCTGAGGCCACCAGAGCGGGTCCCTGAGGTCCCCGTCGTAAGTCGAGAGCACCTGCCGCAACTCGAGAAAATCCAGGAGGTTCTCCCCTCCTGGCGAGATGAGGCCCATTTCCGCTGAGGCGTCTCTAGGCTAATCACACCTAAACTCTGGAACTTCCAAAGGGTCCTTCACACCCTTGCTGCAACTCAAGAAGTTCCCCGACATACGCCACTCCACTCGAGAGGAAGCACGAGAGTCCCGCCCACATCCAGAGGAGCCCCGTTTCCGCCTCCTAGCTCCAGAGGAGGGATCATTTCCCTGCGTGGTCGGGAAAGAATTCCCGGCGTTCCCGTCGCATCTCAAGAGGAGGCGCTCACCACAGGAAAGGCGAGAGGAACTCCAGGGTCATGCCACCATTCCCATAGTCCCCCAGATGTCTCTGTCGATTCCAGGAAAACCTATTTTCCCTGCACTGCGTCGACTTTCAAGTCGAGGATCGACTCACACCACGGTGGCACGTGGGACTGCCCAGTGGGAAAGCCTCGTTGGAAAGCCTCGAGGGAAAGCCACAGATCCCTTGATCCACGCGAAGGGAAGCGCGACACTGCTGCTACAGCTCCGGAGGAAAGCGCACGTGCATGCCCCCACACGAGATGAGGACTGACTCCCCTGGGGAGACTCCAGAAGTACCCCAAGACCATGTCAGCACTGGAGAGGAATCCTCAGGTTCCGGCACGACCTCCACAAAGATCTTAGGCCCCGTCATTGACGGGAGAGGAATCCCGAAAGGCCCCGGAGCAACTCGCATGGGGACTGGCCTTTCCTGAGGCCACCAGAGCGGGTCCCTGAGGTCCCCATTGTAAGTCGAGAGCACCTGCCGCACCTCGAGAAAATCCAGGAGGTTCTCCCTTCCAGGCGAGATTAGGCCCATTTCCGCTGAGGCATCTCGAGGCTAATCACAACTAACCTCTTGACTTTCCAAAGGGTCCTTCACACCCTTGCTGCAACTCAAGAAGTTCCCCAACATACCCGTCTCCACTGGAGAGGAAGCACGAGATTCCCGCCCTCATCCGGAGGAGCCCCGTTTGCGTCTCATAGCTCGAGAGCAGGGATAATTCCCTGCGTGGTCGGGAAAGAATTCCCGGCGTTCCCGTCGCATCTCAAGAGGAGGCGCTCTCCACAGGAAAGGCGAGAGGAACTCCAGGGTCGTGCCACCATTCCCAGAGTCCCCCAGATGTCTCAGTCCATTCCAGGGAAACCTGTTTTCCCTGCACTGCCTCGACTTTCAAGCCGAGGATCGACTCACACCACGGTGGCACGTGGGACAGCCCTGTGGGAAAGCCTCGAGGGAAAGCCTCGTGGGAAAGCCTCGAGGGAAAGTTGCAGATCCCTTGATCCACGCGAAGGGAAGCATGACACTGCTGCTACATCTCGGGAGGAAAGCGCACGTGCATGCCCCCACTCGAGACGAGGACTGACTCCCCTGGGGCGACTCCAGACGTACCCCAAGATCCATGTCAGCACTGGAGAGGAATCCTCGGGTTCCGGCACCTACTCCACACAAGGTCTTAGGCCCCAGCATCGACGGGAGAGGAATCCCGAGAGGCCCCCGAGCAACTCGCAAGGGGACTGGCCTTTCCTGAGGCCACCAGAGCGGGTCCATGAGGTCCCCGTCGTAAGTCGAGAGCACCTGCCGCAACTCGAGAAAATCCAGGAGGTTCTCCCCTCCAGGCGAGATGAGGCCCATTTCCGCTGAGGCGTCTGGAGGCTAATCACATCTAACATCTGGAAATTCCAAAGGGTCCTTCACACCCTTGCTGCAACTCAAGAAGTTCCTCGAAAAACCGGTCTCCACTCGAGAGGAAGCACGAGAGCCCCGCCCACATCCAGCGAAGACCCGTTTCCGCCTCCTAGCTCGAGAGGAGGGATCCTTTCCCTGCGTGGTTGGAAAAAAATTCCCGGCGTTCCGGTCGCATCTCAAGAGGAGGCGCTCTCCACAGGAAAGTCGAGACGAACTCCAGTGTCGTGTCAATATTCCCAGATTCCCCCCGAAGTCTCAGTCCATTCCAGGGAAAACTGTTTTCCCTGCACTGCCTCGACTTTCAAGTTGAGGATCGACTCACACCAAGGTGGCACGTGGGACAGCCCTGTGGGAAAGCCTCGTGGGAAAACCTCGTGGGAAAGCCTCGAGGGAAAGTCCCAGATCCCTTGATCCACGCCAAGGGAAGCGCGACACTGCTGTTACAGCTCGGGAGGAAAGCGCACCTGCATGACCCCACTCGAGACGAGGACTGACTCCCCTGGGGAGACTCCAGAAGTACCCCAAGATCCATGTCAGCACTGGAGAGGAATCCTCAGGTTCCGGCACCGATTCCACACAAGGTCTTAGGCCCCGGCTTCGACGGGAGAGGAATCCCGAGAGGCCCCCGAGCATCTCGCATGGGGACTGGCCTTTCCTGAGGCCACCAGAGCGGGTCCGTGAGGTCCCAGTCGTAAGTCGAGAGCACCTGCCGCAACTCGAGAAAATCCAGGAGGTTCTCCCCTCCAGGCGAAATGAGGCCCATTTCCGCTGACCGTCTGGAGGCTAATCATATCTAACCTCTGGAACTTCCAAAGGGTCCTTCACACCTTTACTGCAACTCAATAAGTTCCTCGACAAACCGGTCTCCACTCGAGAGTAAGCACGAGATTCCCGCCCACCTCCAGCAGAGACCCGTTTCCGCCTCCTAGCTCGAGAGGAGGGTTCCTTTCCCTGCGTGGTCGGGAAAGAATTCCGGGCGTTCCGGTCGCATCTCAAGAGGAGGCGCTCTCCACAGGAAAGGCGAGAGGAACTCCAGGGACGTGCCACCATTCCCAGAGTCCCCCAGATGTCTCAGTCCATTCCAGGGAAACCTGTTTTCCCTTCACTGCCTCGACTTTCCTGCCAAGGATAGACTCACACCACGGTGGCACGTGGGACAGCCCTGTGGGAAACCCTCGAGGGAAAGCCACAGATCCCTTGATCCACGCGAAGGGAAGCGTGACACTGCTGCTACAGCTCGGGAGGAAATCGCATGTGCATGCCCCCACTCGAGATGCAGAATGACTTTCCTGGGGAGACTCCAGAAGTACCCCAAGATCCCTGTCAGCACTGGAGACGAATCCTCAGGTTCCGGCACCGACTCCACACAAGATCTTAGGCCCCGGCATCGACGGGAGAGGAATCCTGAGAGGCCCCCAAGCAACTCGCATGGGGACTGGCCTTTCCTGAGGCCAACAGACCGGGTCCCTGAAGTCCCCGTCGTAAGTCGAGAGCACCTGCCGAAACTCGGTAAAATACAGGAGGTTCTCCCCTGCAGGCGAGATGAGGCCAGTTTCCACTGAGGTGTCTCGAGGCTAATCACACTTGACCTCTGGAACTTCCAAAGAGTCTTTCACAGTCAAGCTGCAACTCAAGAAGTTCCCCGACACACCCGTCTCCACTCAAGAGGAAGCACGATGGTCCCGGCCACATCCTGAGGAGCTCCGTTTCCGGCTCGTACCTCGAGATGAGGGATCCTTTCCCTGCTTGTTCAGGAAAATGAATTCCCGGCATTCCCATCGCATCTCAAGGTGGCGCTCTCCAAAGGAAAGGGGAGAGGAACTGCAGGGTCGTGCCACCATTCCAAGACTCCCCCAGATGTGTCAGTCCGTTCCACAGGAACCTGTTTTCCCTGCACTGCCTCGGCTTTCACGCCGAGGATCGACTCACACCACCGTGACACGTGGGAGAGCCCTGTGGGAAAGCCTCGTGGGAAAGACTCGAGGGAAAGCCACAGATCCCTTGGTCCATCGCAAGGGGAACCGTGACACTGCTGCTACAGCATGGGAGGAAATGGCACGCTCATGCCCCCACTCGAGACGAGGCCTGACTCCTTTGTGGAGACTCCAGAAGTACCCCAAAATCCATGTCAGCACTGGAGAGGAATCCTCAGCTTCCGGCCCCGACTCCACACAAGGAGAGCACCTGCTGAAACTCGGAAATATCCAGGAGCCTCTCCGTTCCAGGCGACATGAGGCCCATTTCTGCTGAGGCATCTCGAGACTAACCACACCTAACCTCTGGAACTTCCAAAGGGTCCTTCACACCCTTGCTGCAACTCAAGAAGTTCCCCGACATACCCTTTCCTCTTCACGTTCTGCCATAATGGTGGTGTCATCTGCATATCTAAGTTGATTGATATTTCTACCGGCAATCTTGATTCCAGTTCATGTATCTTCCATCCCAGCATGTTTCATGATGTACTCTGCATATAAGTTAAATAAACAGGGTGACAATATACAGCCTTGACATACTCCTTTTCCTTTTTGGAACCAGTCTGTTGTTCCATGTCCTGCTCTAACTGTTGCTTCCTGACCTTCATCCAGATTTCTCAAGAGGCAGGTTAGGTGGTCTGGTATTCCCATCTCTTTCAGAATTGTGGCTAAAACAACAGTATAAGGACCTTTCCGATGTCAGGCCAAGGAATTGTGTTTCCAGTCATTGAGCCACACCTGATCACTGAGCACAAATTCATGAATCTGTTCCTCAAGGGGGAATGATATTCTTTTTTATACAAACTTAATTACCTGATTTATTACCTTACCTAATTGTTCCATCTGCTGTGAAATCCCACCCCCTTACTTGTGGCAAATCTGCTAACACCTGCCTCACTGTGGGAGGGGGTCTCCCATAGAAAATTTCATAAGGACAACAACTGTGGGAACGTGCGGTTACCCGTAATATGAGTAAGTCTGCCGGAAGCAAGCCCATCCATGTACAGTCAGTCTCTATGATCCATTTTGAAAGTGTCTCTTCAAGAGTTTGGTTGTTTCTTTCCATCATTCCAGAACACTGGGGCCTATATGCTGTATGTAATTTCCACTGATATTTAGAGCTTCACATACCTGTTAATTAACTCGGCTACAAAGACAGGGCCATTGTCGGATTCTATACTGGTTGGAAACCCAAGTCTGGGAATTATTTCTCAAATCAGCGAGCTACTTCATTTTCTTTTTCAGATCAGGTAGGGAAGGCCTCTGCCCAACCGGAGAAGGTACCTACTATTCTAGTAAGTCATGATAACAGGTGACTGCCTTTGCTTCCCCGAAGGACACTCGCTTTCCCTGCATCCTGAGAACTCCACGTCTCAGCCAGTTGGAAAAGCGCTTCTTGGAGGTCATTATTCAGGGGCAATTTCCCCTGGAGCCCGGGCCATAGGGAGCGGCTCCACACTCCCAGGGAAAGGCAGAGCCACAGCCACACATCTGTCCCATCCCCTTTGCTCTGTAGGAGAGCTCTAGTGAGCCTAGGTCTGTCAGGAAAATTCTTGGCTCCTATGGGGACACATTCTATGTGTGAAACTGCATCCAGGACCTAGGGGCCACAGGGCGCCTGTTTCTCTCGGGGGCGGAGGGGTGGGGGGCCTGAAGCAGTGCGGCCCAGCAACAGCTTCCACATCCATCCAATTGCTCTTTTCTTACCTCTGATAGAACTAGCTTTGTTCCAGCCTTTGGCAATTTGGAGGCAAGCGGGCCCCACTTCCTCCCCAAGGAGGCATGGGACCTACTCTGAGTGGAAATGCCCCTCACGGAGCTGAACCCAGGAAGGCACCCAGTCATGTCTGACACATTCCTGCATCCTGCTTCTTCATGAGCAATACCGCTATAAGCTAGGAATGTCTTTCCAAGGCTCAGAAAGGACAGGGGAGATGCATGGTGCTGCCTCTGGAATTTCGGTCCTCTGAGCAGACCTGGAGGTCTCCCCTTGAAGGAGCTAACCAGTTTCTTCCAAATACAGGCTTGCAAACACACACTGGGTGGCTGCCTCTTCTTCCCTGAAGGACGATCACTTTCCCCGCATCCTGTGAACTCTGCATCCCAGCCTGCTGGAAAAGCGCTTCTTGGAGGTCATTTTTCAGGGACAATTTTCCCTGGAGCCCGGGGCCGTAGGGAGGGCCCCATGCTCGCTGGGAAAGGCAGAGTCACATCCACAGTCTGTTCTACCCCTTTTGCCCTGTAGGAGAGCTCTAGTGAGCCTAGATCTGTCAGGAAAATTCTTGGCTCCTATGGGGACACACCCTGTGTGTTAACCTGCATATCGGACCTAGGGGCCACAGGGCGCCTGTTCCTCTCGGGGGGACCCTGAAGTGGTGCGGCCCAGCAACAGCCTGAACATCCATCCGATTGCTCTTTTCTTCCTTCTGATAGAGCTAGCTTTGCTTCTCGCTTTGGCATTTCGGAAGCCAGGGGGAGCCCCACCGCTGTTGTCCTGGGGTCTATTGGAGGTACCGGGTCTATTGGAAACCAGCATGGCACCCGACCCCCTCAGACACACTCCCGCAGCCTCCTTCCCCATGGGCAGGACTGTTCTGACCTAGGAATGTGTTCCCAAGGCTCAGAAAATGCAGGGAAACACACGGCCCTGACTCTGGAACTGAGGCCGTTGGAGCAGGCCTGGAGGTCTGACGTCTGAGACGCCAAACACTTGCTGCAAGATACAGGTGTGAAAACACACTCTCTGGGGCTGCCTTTCCTTCCTCCAAGGAAGAGAGCTTTTCCAGTCTCCTCCGTGCTGAGTCATACAAGGCTGGAAAGGTCTGGCTTAGAGGGCATTTCTCAGCGGCAATGGCCCCTGAGGCCCTGCACCCAGGGAGGGATCCTACCCTCCCAGGGGAAGTCAAAGCAACCTCCAAACAGCTGTTCTATCATATTTCCTCTGCAGGAGGGAGCTAGTGAGCCCAGGTCTGTCTGGAACGTTCTTGGATCCTGCGGGGAAATCATCCTGGGAGCCCACCTGGATACCAGTCGTAGGGGCTAAAATTCGCATTTTCCTTCCTTGGAGCCCTAACGCAGTACAGCCTAGCAACTGCTTGAAAATCCATCCTGTTGCTGTTTTCTTCCCTCTGACAAAGCGAGCTTTGCTCCCCATTTTGGGATTTCAGAAGCAAGGTGGTGGCCTGCAACTCCTTGCCTGGGGTCCATTGGAGGTGCAAGGTGCCCTCGACCAGGTGACCCCAGCATGACACCTGGCCCCCCTCAGACACACTCCCGCAGCAGTCCCCATGGGCAGGACTGCTCTCAACTAGGAATGTGTTTGCAAGGCCAGGAAACTGCAGGGAGACACAAGGCCCTGATTCTGGAATTGAGTCTGTTGGAACAGGCCTGCAGGTCTTCTGTCTAACAAGCCAAACACTTGCTGCAAGATACAGGCCTGAAAACACACTCTTGGGCTGCCTTTCCTTCCTCCAAGGAAGAGAGTTTTTCTCAGCCTCCTGTGGGCTGAGAGTCACACAGGGCTGAAAAGCACTTGCTGGGAGATTATTTTTCATTGGCCATGGCCCCTGAGGCCCTGTGCTCAGGGAGGGCTCCCTCCCTCCCAGGGAAAGTCAAAGGAAGCTCCAAACGGCTGTTCAATCATGTTTCTGAGAGAGTCATTGCCAAGGCAGGTTTCTAAGAAGTTCAAGGGTCCCCAAGGAGAGAGGGGTCTAGAATTCTCAAGGAGGAAGAAAGGACAAACTGTTTTCCCCTCTACATTCCTTAGGATTATATAACAATCATGCATCCTTCTTGAGGACGGTCTCTGGAAAAAACCTTCTGGCTAATCCTGTTATCTGAAAATGTCAATTATGGGAGTAGGTCTAGTGAGTCTTTACAACCTCCAGACATTCTTTTGTTCGTCATAACTTATTGGAGAGTATATAACTCCATTACTAACACTAGCAAGGGGGTACGTTTTCTGCCCCTTGTGATGTCTCTGTCAGAAGCTTTCTCTATCTCCTTTATACTTTAATAAAACTCTATTGCACAAAAGCTCTGAGCAATCAAGCCTCGTCTTGGGCCCTGGATTGAATTCTTCTCCTCCATAAGCCAAGAATCCCAGCATCTTTTCGTGGTTCAGCAACAATATTTCATTTCCTCTGCAGGAGAGAGCTAGTGAGCTTAGGTCTGTCTGGAACATTCTTGGATCCTGTGGGGAAAATATCCTGTGCACACATCTGGATACTGGGCCTAGAGGCCAAAATTTGCATTTCTTTCCCAGGGAGCCCTAACGTGGTGTGACTTAGCAACTGCTTGAAAATCCATCCCATTGCTGTTTTCCTCCTTCTGACAGAGCTGGCTTTGTTCCCTGCTTTGGATATCTCAACCGAAGGGCCGGTCCATAGCTACTCGCCTGGGGCCCATTGGATGTGCAAGGTGCCCTCGACTAGGTGACCCTAGCATGGCACTCAGCCCGCTCAAACACACTCCCGAGGCTTCTTTCTCATGGGAAGCACTGCTCCAACCTAGGAATGTGTCTGCAATGCTTGGAAAGTGCAGTGAGACACACAGCCCTGACTCTGCAATTGAGGCCCTCAGAGCAAGCCTGCAGCTCTGATGTCTGAGAAGCAAAACACTTGCTGCAAAGAGAGGCCTGAAAACACACTCTCTGTGGATGACTTTCCTTCCTCTAAGGAAGATAGTTTTCCCAGTCTCCTGCTTCCTGAATGTCACACAGCTGGAATGCGCTTGCTTGGAGGTCGTGATTCAGTGGCAATGACCCCTGAGGCCCTTTGCCAGGGAGGGCTCCCACACTCACAGGCAAATCAAAGCAACTTTCCAAGTGAGTCAGCTCTTCACATCAAGTGGCCAAAGTATTGGAGTTTCAGGTTTCAGTATTAGTCCTTCCAATGTATATTCAGACCTGATTTCCTTTAGGATGGAGTGGTTGCGTCTCCTTGTAGTCTAAGCGACCACAAGCATCTTCTTCAACACCACAGTTCAAAGCATCTAATTTTCAGCTGTCACTTTCTTTATAGTACATCTTTCATATCCATCCATGACATATGGAAAAACCATAGCCTTGACTGGATGGATCTTTGTTGGCCAAAGCAACGTCTCGGCTTTTTAATATGCTGTCTAGTTTGGTCATCACTTTTCTTCCAAGTCATAAATATGTTTTAAGTTCATGGAGGCAGCCATCACCTGCAGTGATTTCCAAGCCCCCAAAATAGTCTGCTGCTGTTTCCAATGTGTTCCCATCTATTTGCCATGAAGTGATGAGACTGGATGCAATGATTTAGTTTTCTGAATGCTGAGCTTTAAGCTAACTTTTTCACTCTCCTCTTTCACTTTCATTCAGGAGACTCTTTAGTTCTTCTTCACTTTCTGCCATAAGGGTGGTGTCATCTGCATATCTGAGATTCTTGATATTTCTCCCAGCAATCTGGATTCCAGCGTGTGCTTCCTCCAGCCAGTGTTTCTCATGATGTACTCTGCATATAAGTTAAATAAGCAGGGTGACAATACACTGCCTTGACATATTCCTTTTCCTATTTAGAACCAGTCTGTTGTTCCATGTCCAGTTCGAACTGTTTCTTCCTGACCTGCATACAGGTTTCTCAAGAGACAGGTCAGGTGGTCTGGTATTCCATCTCTTTCAGAATTTTTCCCAGTTTATTGTGATCCACACAGTCAAAGGCTTTGGCATAGTCAATAAAGCAGAAATAGATGTCTTTTTTTCTGGAACTCTCTTGCTTTTTCAATGATCCAGTGGATGTTGGCAGTTTGATCTCTGGTTTCTCTGCATGTTTTAAATCCTCTTGAACATTTGGAAGTTCACAGTTCATGTGAACTTGGAGAATTTTGAGCGACTTTAACTGTGTGAGATGAGTGCAATTGTGCAGCAGCTTGAATATTCTT
>NW_017214741.1:0-14459 GCF_001704415.2 Capra hircus
AGAGGGAGGCCACTCTCAGCAGAAGGCAAGAACTCCAGGCGTCGTGCCAGCCATTCCCAGAGTCCTCAGAAGCTTCAGTCGCATAACAGGCGAAACCATGTTTTTTCCCTGCACCATTGCCTTTCGACGTTCAAGGAGGATCGAGGATCGACTTCACACCACAGTGGCACGTGGCACAGCCCTGTGGAAAGACTAGTGGGAAAGACCCTGGGAAAGCCTCGAGGGAAAGCCCTGATCGCTTGACCACGCGAAGGAAGCGTGACACTGCTGCTACAGCTCGGGTAGAAAGCGCACGTGCATGCCCCCGCTCGAGACGAGGGACTGACTCCACTGGGGAGACTCCAGAGGTACCCGACAAATCCATGTCAGCACTGGAGAGGAATGCTCAGGTTCCCAGCACCGACTCCACACAAGATCTTATGCCCAGGCATAGACGGGAGAGGAATCCCGAGAGGAACCCGAGCAACTCACATGGGGTTTGACCTTTCCTGAGGCCACCAGGGCGGGTCCCTGAGGTCCCCGTCGTAAGTCGAGAGCACCTGCTGCAACTCGAGAAAATCCAGGAGGTTCTCCCCTCCAGGCGAGATGAGGCCCATTTCCGCTGAGGCGTCTCGAGGCTAATCACACCTAACCTCTGGAACTTCCAAAGGGTCCTTCACACCCTTGCTGCAACTTAACAATTTCCTCGACATACCCGTCTCCACTTGAGAGGAAGCACGAGAGTCCCGGCCACATCCAGAGGAGCCCCGTTTCCGCCTCCTAGATCGAGAGGAGGGATCCTTTCCCTGCGTGGTCGGGAAAGAATTCCGGCCGTTCCCGTCGGCATCTCAAGAGGAGGCGCTCTCCACAGGAAAGGCGAGAGGAACTCCAGGGTCGTGCCATCATTCCCAGAGACAACCAGATATCTCAGTCCATTCCAGGGAAACCTGTTTTCCCTGCACTGCCTCGACTTTCAAGACGAGGTTCGACTCACACCACGGTGGCACGTGGGACAGCCCTGTGGGAAAGCCTCGTTGGAAAGCCTCGTGGGAAAGCCTCGAGGGAAAGCCCCTGATCCCTTGATCCACGAGAAGGGAAGTGCGACACTGCTTCTTCAGCTCGGGAGGAAAGCGCACGTGCATGCCTCCACTCTAGACGAGGACTGACTCCCCTGGGGAGACTCCAGAAGTACCACAAGATCCATGACTGCATTGGAGTAGAATCCTCAGGTTCGGCGACCGACTCCACACAAGGTCTTAGGCACCGGCATCGACGGCAGAGGAATCCCGAGTGGCCCCCCAGCAACTCTCATGGGTCTGGCCTATCCTGATGCTACCAGAGCGGGTCCCTGAGGCCGGGTCATAAGTCGAGAGCACCTGCCGCAACTCGAGAAAATCCAGGAGGTTCTCCCCGCCAGGCGAGATGAGGCCCATTTCCACTGAGGGGTCTCAAGGCTAATCACACGTAACCTCTGGAACTGTCAAAGGTCCTTCACAACCTCGGTGCAACTCAAGAAGTTCCCCGAAATAAACGTCTCCACTCGAGAGGAAGCACGAGAGTCCCGCCCACATCCACAGGAGCCCCGTTTCCGCCTCCTAGATCGAGAGGAGGGATCCTTTCCCTGCGTGTTCGGGAAGGAATTCCCGGAATTCCCGTCGCACCTCAAGAGGAGGCGCTCTCCACAGGAGAGGCGAGAGGAACTCCAGGGTCGTGTCACCATTCCCAGATTCCCCCAGATGTCTCAGTCCATTCCAGGGAAAACTGGTTTCGCTGCACTGCCTCGACTTTCAAGCCGAGGATCGAGTCACACCACGGTGGCACGTGGGACAGCCCTGTGGGAAAGCCTCGTGGGAAAACCTCGTGGGAAAGCCTCCTTGGAAAGCCATAGATCCCTTGAACCACGCGAAGGGAAGCGTGACACTGCTGCTGCAACTAGGGAGGAAAGCGCACGTGCATGCCCCAACTAGAGACGAGGACTGACTCCCCTGGGGAGACTCCAGAAGTACCCCAAGATCCATGTCAGCACTGGAGAGGAATGCTCAGGTTCCGGCACCGACTCCACACAAGATCTTAGGCCCCGGCATCGAAGGGAGAGGAATCCTGAGAGGACCCCGAGCAACTCGCATGAGGACTTGCCTTTCCTGAGGCCACCAGAGCGGGTCCCTGAGGTCCCCGTCACAAGTCGCAGAGCACCTGCGGCAACTCGAGAAAATCCAGGAGGTTCTCCCCTCCAGGCAAGATGAGGCCCTTTTCCGCAGAGGCGTCTCGAGGCTAATCACATCTAATATCTGAAACTTACAAAGGGTCCTTCACACCATATCTGCAACTCAAGAAGTTCCCCGACATACCCGTCTCCACTCGAGAGGAAGCATGAGAGTCTCGCCCACATCCAGAGGAGCCCCGTTTCCGCCTCCTAGCTTGAGAGGAGGGATCCTCTCCCTGCGTGGTCGGGAAAGAATTCCCGGCGTTCCCTTCGCATCTCAAGAGGAGGCGCTCTCCACCGGAAAGGCGAGAGGAAATCCAGGGTCGTGCCACATTCCCAGAGTACCCCAGATGACTCGGTCCATTCCAGGGAAAACTGTCTTCCCTGCAGTGTCTCGACTTTCAATCCGAGGATCGACTCACACCACGGTGGCACGTGGGACAGCCCTGTGGGAAAGCCTCGTGGGAAAGCCTCGCGGGAAAGCCTCCTTGGAAAGCCCCTGATCCCTTGATCCAGGCGAAGGGAAGCGCGACACTGCTGCTACAGCTCGGGAGGAAAGCGCACATGCATGCCCCCACTCGAGACGAGGACTGACTCCCCTGGGGAGACTCCAGAAGTACCCCAAGATCCATGTCAGAACTGGAGAGGAATCCTCAGGTTACAGCACTGACTCCACAGAAGGTCTTAGGCCCCAGCATCGACGGGAGAGGAACCCCGAGAGGCCCCCGAGAAACTCGCATGGAGACTGGTCTTTCCTGAGGCCACCAGAGCGGGTCCCAGGGGTTCCCGTGGTAAGGCGAGAGCACCTGCCGCAACTCGAGAAAATCCAGGAGGTTCTCTCCTCCAGGCGAGATGAGGCCCATTTCCGCTGAGGCGTGTCGAGGCTATTCACACCTAATCTCTGGAACTTCCAAAGGGTCCTTCACACCCTATGCTGCAACTCAAGAAGTTCCCCGACATACCCGTCTCCACTCGAGAGGAAGCACGAGAGTCCCGCCCACATCCACAGGAGCACCGTTTCCGCCTCCTAGCTTGAGAGGAGGGATCCGTTCCCTGCGTGGTCGGGAAAGAATTCCCGGTGTTCCCGTCGCATCTCAAGAGGAGGCGCTCTCCACAGGAAAGGCGAGAGGAACTCCAGGGTCATGCCACATTCCCAGAGTCCCCCAGATGTCTCAGTCCATTCCAGGGAAACCTGTTTTCCCTGCACTGCCTCGACTTTCAAGCCGAGGATCGACTTACAACACGGTGGCACGTGGGACAGCCCTGTGGGAAAGCCTCGTGGGAAAGCCTCGAGGGAAAGCCACAGTATCCTTGATCACGCGAAGGGAAGCGTGACACTGCTGCTACAGCTCGGGAGGAAAGCGCACGTGCATGCCCCCACTCGAGACGAGGACTGACTCCCCTGGGGAGACTCCAGAAGTACCCCAAGATCCATGTCAGCACTGGAGAGGAATCCTCAGGTTCCGTGCACCGACTCCACGCAAGGTCTTAGGCCCCAGGCATCGACGGAGAGGAACCCCGAGAGGCCCCCGAGCAACTCGCATGGGGACTGGCCTTTCCTGAGGCCACCAGAGCGGGTCCCTGAGGTCCCCGTCGTAAGTCGAGAGCACCTGCCGCAACTCGAGAAAATCCAGGAGGTTCTCCCCTCCAGGCGAGATGAGGCCGATTTCCGCTGAGGCGTCTCGAGGCTAATCACACCTAACGTCTGGAACTTCCAAAGGGTCCTTCACACCCTTGCTGCAACTCAAGAAGTTCCCCGACATACCCGTCTCCACTCGAAGAGGAAGCACGAGAGTCCCGCCCACATCCAGAGAGCCCTGTTTCCGCCTCCTAGCTCGAGAGGAGGGATCCGTTTCCTGCGTGTTCGGGAAAGAATCCCGGCGTTCCCGTCGCATCTCAAGAGGAGGCGCTCTCCACAGGAAAGGCGAGAGGAACTCCAGGGTCGTGCCACCATTCCCAGAGTCCCCAGATGTCTCAGTCCATTCCAGGGAACCTGTTTTCCCCTCGAGGCTGTTCCACCGAGGCGACGGTGTCCCACGTGCCACCGTGATGGTGAGTCGATCCTCGGCTGAAAGTCGAGGCAGTGCCAGGGAAAACAGGTTTCCCTGGAATGGACTGAGACATCTGGGGGACTCTGGGAATGGTGGCACGACCCTGGAGTTCCTCTCGCCTTTCCTGTGGAGAGCGCCTCCTCTTGAGATGCGACGGGAACGCCGGGATTTCTTTCCCGAACACGCAGGGAAAGGATCCCTCCTCTCGAGCTAGGAGGAGGAAACAGGGCTCTTCTGGATGTGGGCGGGACTCTCGTGCTTCCTCTTGAGTGGAGACGGGTATGTCGGGGAACTTCTTGAGTTGCAGCAAGGGTGTGAAGGACCGTTTGGAAGTTCCAGACGTTAGGTGTGATTAGCCTCGAGACGCCTCAGCGGAAATCGGCCTCATCTCGCCTGGAGGGGAGAACCTCCTGGATTTTCTCGAGTTGCTGCACGTGCTCTCGACTTACGACGGGGACCTCAGGGACCCGCTCTGGTGGCCTTAGGAAGGCCAGTCCCCATGCTAGTTGCTCGGGGGCCTCTCGGGGTTCCTCTACCGTCGATGCCGGGGCCTAAGACCTTGAGTGGAGTTGGTGCACCAACCTGAGGATTCCTCTCCAGTGCTGACATGGATCTTGGGCTACTTCTGGAGTCTCCCCAGGGGAGTCTTTCGTCGTCTCGAGTGGGGGCATGCACGTGTGCTTTCCTCCCGAGCTGTAGCAGCAGTGTCACGCTTCCCTTCGCGTTGATCAAAGCAACTGTGGCTTTCCCTCGAGGCTTTCCCACGAGGCTTTCCCACAGGGCTGTCCCACGTGCCACCGTGTTGTAAGTCGATCCTCGGCTTGAAAGTCGAGGCAGTGCAGGGAAAACAGGTTTCCCTGGAATGGACTGAGACATCTGGGGGACTCTGGGAATGTGGCATGACCCTGGAGTTCCTCTCGCCTTTCCTGTGGAGAGCGCCTCCTCTTGAGATGCGACGGGAACACCGGGAATTCTTTCCCGACCACGCAGGGAACGGATCCCTCCTCTCAAGCTAGGAGGCGGAAACGGTGCTCCTGTGGATGTGGGCGGGACTCTCGTGCTTCCTCTCGAGTGGAGACGGGTATGTCGGGGAACTTCTTGAGTTGCAGCAAGGGTGTGAAGGACCCTTTGGAAGTTCCAGAGATTAGGTGTGAATAGCCTCGACACGCCTCAGCGGAAATGGGCCTCATCTCGCCTGGAGGAGAGAACCTCCTGGATTTTCTCGAGTTGCGGCAGGTGCTCTCGCCTTACCACGGGAACCCCTGGGACCCGCTCTGGTGGCCTCAGGAAAGACCAGTCTCCATGCGAGTTTCTCGGGGGCCTCTCGGGGTTCCTCTCCCGTCGATGCTGGGGCCTCAGACCTTCTGTGGAGTCAGTGCTGTAACCTGAGGATTCCTCTCCAGTTCTGACATGGATCTTGGGGTACTTCTGGAGTCTCCCCAGGGGAGTCAGTCCTCGTCTCGAGTGGGGGCATGCATGTGCGCTTTCCTCCCGAGCTGTAGCAGCAGTGTCGCGCTTCCCTTCGCCTGGATCAAGGGATCAGGGGCTTTCCAAGGAGGCTTTCCCACGAGGCTTTCCCACGAGGCTTTCCCACAGGGCTGTCCCACGTGCCACCATGGTGTGAGTCGATCCTCGGCTTGAAAGTCGAGACACTGCAGGGAAGACAGTTTTCCCTGGAATGGACCGAGTCATCTGGGGTACTCTGGGAATGTGGCACGACCCTGGATTTCCTCTTGCCTTTCCGGTGGAGAGCGCCTCCTCTTGAGATGCGAAGGGAACGCCGGGAATTCTTTCCCGACCACGCAGGGAGAGGATCCCTCCTCTCAAGCTAGGAGGCGGAAACGGGGCTCCTCTGGATGTGGGCGAGACTCTCATGCTTCCTCTCGAGTGGAGACGGGTATGTCGGGGAACTTCTTGAGTTGCAGATATGGTGTGAAGGACCCTTTGGAAGTTTCAGATATTAGATGTGATTAGCCTCGAGACGCCTCTGCGGAAAAGGGCCTCATCTTGCCTGGAGGGGAGAACCTCCTGGATTTTCTCGAGATGCCGCAGGTGCTCTCGACTTGTGACGGGGACCTCAGGGACCCGCTCTGGTGGCCTCAGGAAAGGCAAGTCCTCATGCGAGTTGCTCGGGGTCCTCTCAGGATTCCTCTCCCTTTGATGCCGGGGCCTAAGATCTTGTGTGGAGTCGGTGCCGGAACCTGAGCATTCCTCTCCAGTGCTGATATGGATCTTGGGGTACTTCTGGAGTCTCCCCAGGGGAGTCAGTCCTCGTCTCTAGTTCGGGGCATGCACGTGCGCTTTCCTCCCTAGTTGCAGCAGCAGTGTCACGCTTCCCTTCGCGTGGTTCAAGGGATCTATGGCTTTCCAAGGAGGCTTTCCCACGAGGTTTTCCCACGAGGCTTTCCCAAAGGGCTGTCCCACGTGCCACCGTGGTGTGACTCGATCCTCGGCTTGAAAGTCGAGGCAGTGCAGCGAAACCAGTTTTCCCTGGAATGGACTGAGACATCTGGAGGAATCTGGGAATGGTGACACGACCCTGGAGTTCCTCTCGCCTCTCCTGTGGAGAGCGCCTCCTCTTGAGGTGCGACGGGAACTCCGGGAATTCCTTCCCGAACACGCAGGGAAAGGATCCCTCCTCTCGAGCTAGGAGGCGGAAACGGGGCTCCTGTGGATGTGGGCGGGACTCTCGTGCTTCCTCTCGAGTGGAGACGTTTATTTTCGGGGAACTTCTTGAGTTACACCGAGGTTGTGAAGGACCTTTGACAGTTCCAGAGGTTACGTGTGATTAGCCTTGAGACCCCTCAGTGGAAATGGGCCTCATCTCGCCTGGCGGGGAGAACCTCCTGGATTTTCTCGAGTTGCGGCAGGTGCTCTCGACTTATGACCCGGCCTCAGGGACCCGCTCTGGTAGCATCAGGATAGGCCAGACCCCATGAGAGTTGCTGGGGGGCCACTCGGGATTCCTCTGCCGTCGATGCCGGTGCCTAAGACCTTGTGTGGAGTCGGTCGCCGAACCTGAGGATTCTACTCCAATGCAGTCATGGATCTTGTGGTACTTCTGGAGTCTCCCCAGGGGAGTCAGTCCTCGTCTAGAGTGGAGGCATGCACGTGCGCTTTCCTCCCGAGCTGAAGAAGCAGTGTCGCACTTCCCTTCTCGTGGATCAAGGGATCAGGGGCTTTCCCTCGAGGCTTTCCCACGAGGCTTTCCAACGAGGCTTTCCCACAGGGCTGTCCCACGTGCCACCGTGGTGTGAGTCGAACCTCGTCTTGAAAGTCGAGGCAGTGCAGGGAAAACAGGTTTCCCTGGAATGGACTGAGATATCTGGTTGTCTCTGGGAATGATGGCACGACCCTGGAGTTCCTCTCGCCTTTCCTGTGGAGAGCGCCTCCTCTTGAGATGCGACGGGAACGCCGGGAATTCTTTCCCGACCACGCAGGGAAAGGATCCCTCCTCTCGGTCTAGGAGGCGCAAACGGGGCTCCTCTGGATGTGGCCGGGACTCTCGTGCTTCCTCTCAAGTGGAGACGGGTATGTCGGGGAAATTGTTAAGTTGCAGCAAGGGTGTGAAGGACCCTTTGGAAGTTCCAGAGGTTAGGTGTGATTAGCCTCGAGACGCCTCAGCTGAAATGGGCCTCATCGCGCCTGGAGGGGAGAACCTCCTGGATTTTCTCGAGTTGCAGCAGGTGCTCTCGACTTACGACGGGGACCTCAGGGACCCACTCTGGTGGCCTCAGGAAAGGTCAAACCCCATGTGAGTTGCTCGGGTTCCTCTCGGGATTCCTCTCCCATCTATGCCTGGGCATAAGATCTTGTGTGGAGTCGGTGCTGGAACCTGAGCATTCCTCTCCAGTGCTGACATGGATTTTCGGGTACCTCTGGAGTCTCCCCAGTGGAGTCAGTCCTCGTCTCGAGCGGGGGCATGCACGTGCGCTTTCTTCCCCGAGCTGTAGCAGCAGTGTCACGCTTCCCTTCGCGTGGATCAAGCGATCAGGGGCTTTCCCTTGAGGCTTTCCCAGGAGTCTTTCCCACTAGTCTTTCCCACAGGGCTGTGCCACGTGCCACTGTCGTGTGAGTCGATCTTCAGCATGAAAGTCGAGGCTGTGCAGGGAAAACAGGTTTCCCTGGAATGGATTGAGACATCTGGGGGACTCTGGGAATGATGTCACGACCCTGGAGTTCCTCTCGCCTTTCCTGTGGAGAACGCTTCCTCTTGAGATGCAACGGAAACGCCGAGAATTCTTTCCCGAACACGTAGGGAAAGGATCCCTCCTCTCGAGCTAGGAGGCGTAAACGGGGCTACCTCTGGATGTGGGCGGTACTCTCGTGCTTCCTCTCGAGTGGAGACGGGTGTGTCGGGGATCTTCTTGAGTGGCAGCAAGGGTGTGAAGGACCCTTTGGAAGTTCCAGAGGTTAGGTGTGATAAGCCTCGAGACGCCTCAGGGGAAATGGGCCTCATCTCGTCTGGAGGGGAGAACCTCCTGGATGTTCTCGAGTTGCGGCAGGTGCTCTCGATTTACGACGGGGACCTCAGGGACCCGCTCTGGTGGCCTCAGGAAAGGCCAATCGCCATGCGAGTTGCTCGGGGGCCTCTCAGGATTCCTCTCCCGTCGATGCCGAGGCCTAAGACCTTCTGTGGAGTCGGTTCCGGAACCTGAGGATTCGTCTCCAGTGCTGACATGAATATTGGGGTACTTCTGGAGTCTCCCGCGGGGAGTCCGTCCTCATCTCGAGTGGGGGAATGCACGTGCGCTTTCCTCCCGAGCTGTAGCAGCAGTGTCACGCTTCATTTCGCGTGGATCAAGGGATCTGTGGCTTTCCCTCGAGGCTTTCCCACGAGGCTTTCCCACGAATCTTTCCCACAGGGCTCTCCCACGTGCCACCGTGGTGTGAGTCGATCCTCGGATTGAAAGTCGAGGCAGTGCAGGGAAAACAGGTTTCCCTGGAATGGACTGAGACATCTGGGGGACTCTGGGAATGGTGGCACGACCCTGGAGTTCCTCTCGCCTTTCCTGTGGATAGCGCCTCCTCTTGAGATGCGACGGAAACGTCGGGAATTCTTTTCCGAGCATGCAGTGAAAGGATCCCTCCTCTCGAGCTAGGAGACGGAAACGGGGCTCCTCTGGATGTGGCCGGGAGTCTCGTGCTTCCTCTCAAGTGGAGACGGGTATGTCGGGGAACTTCTTGATTTGCAGCAAGGGTGTGAAAGACCCTTTGGAAGTTCCAGATGTTAGATGTGATTAGCCTCGAGACGCCGCAGCGGAAATGGGCCTCATCTCGCCTGGAGGGGAGAACCTCCTGGATTTTCTCGAGTTGCGGCAGGTGCTCTCGACTTAAGACAGGGACCTCAGGGACCTGCTCTGGTGGCCTCAGGAAAGGCCAGTCCCCATGCAAGTTGCTCGGGGGCCTCTCGAGATTCCTCTCCCGTCGATGCTGGGGCCTACGATCTTGTGTGAAGTCGGTGCCGGAAACTGAGGATTCCTCTCCAGTGCTGACATGGATCTTGGGGTACTTCTGGAGTCTCCCCAGGGGAGTCAGTCCTCGTCTCGAGTGGAGGCATGCACGTGCGCTTTCCTCCCGAGCTGTAGCAGCAGTGTCGCACTTCACTTCACGTGGATCTAGAGAACAGGGGCTTTCCCTCGAGGCTTTCCCATGAGGCTTTCCCACAGGGCTGTCCCACGTGCCACCGTGGTGTGAGTCGATCCTTGGCTTGAAATTCCAGGCAGTGCAGGGAAAACAGGTTTCCCTGGAATGGACGGAGATATCTGGGGGACTATGGGAATGGTGGCACGACCCTGGAGTTCCTCTCGCCTTTCCTGTGGAGAGCGCCTCCTCTTGAAATGCGTCGGGAATGCCGGGTATTCTTTACCGAGCACGCAGTGAAAGGATCCCTCCTCTCGAGCTAGGAGGCGGAAACTGGGGCTCCTCTGGATGTGGGCGGGACTCTCGTGCTTCCTCTCGAGTGGAGACGGGTATGTCGGGGAACTTCTTGAGTTGCAGCAATGGTGTGAAGGACCCTTTGGAAGTTCCAGAGGTTAGGTGTGAATAGCCTCGAGCTGCCTCAGCGGAAATGGGCCTCATCTCGTCTGGAGGGGAGAACCTTCTAGATTTTTTCGAGTTGGGGCAGGAGCTCACGACTTAAGACGGGGACTTCAGGCACCCGCTCTGCTGGCCTCAGGAAAGGCCAGTCCCCATGCGAGTTGCCCGGGGGCCTCTCGTGATTCCTCTCCCGGCGATGCTGGGGCCTAAGACCTTGTGTGGAGTCAGTGCCGGAACCTGAGGATTCCTCTCCAGTGCTGACTTTGATCTTGGGGTACTTCTGGAGTCTCCCCAGGGGAGTCAGTCCTCGTCTCGAGTGGGGGCATGCTCGTGCGCTTTTCTCCCGAGCTGCAGCAGCAGTGTCACACTTCTCTTCGCATGGGTCAAGGGATCTTTGCCTTTCCCTCGAGGCTTTCCCAAAGGGCTGTCCCACGTGCCACCGTGGTGTGTGTCTATTTCAATCCTCGGCTTGAAAGTCGACGCAGTGCAGGGAAAACAGGTTTCCCTGGAAAGGACTGAGACATCTGTGGGACTCTGGGAATGGTGGCACGACCCTGGAGTTCCTCTCGCCTTTCCTGTGGAGAGCGCCTCCTCTTGAGATGCGACGGGAACGCCGGGAATTCTTTGCCGAACACGCAGGGAAAGGATCCCTCCTCTCGAGCTAGGAGGCGGAAACGGGGCTCCTCTGGATGTGGGCGGGACTATAGTGCTTCCTCTCGAGTGGAGATGGGCATCTTGGGGAACTTGTTGAGTTGCAGCAAGGTTGTGAAAGACCCTTTGGAAGTTCCAGAGGTTTGGTGTGATTAGTCTAGAGAGACCTCAGCGGAAATGGGCCTCATCTCGCCTGCAGGGGAGAACCTCCTGGATTTCCTCGAGTTGAGGCAGGTGCTCTCGACTTACGACGGGGACCTCAGGGACCCGCTCTGGTGGCCTCAGGAAAGGCCATTCCCCATGCGAGTTGCCCGGGGGCCTCTCGGGATTCCTCTCCCTTCGATGCCGGGGCCTAAGACCTTGTGTGGAGTTAGTGCCGGAACCTGAGGATTCCTCTCCAGTGCTGACATGGATCTTGGGGACTTCTGGAGTCTCCCCAGGGGAGTCAGTCCTCGTCTCGAGTGGGGGCATGCACGTGCGCTTTCCTCCCGAGCTGTAGGAGCAGTGTCGAACTTCAATTCGCGTGGATCAAGGGATCTGTGGCTTTCCCTCGAGGCTTTCCCACGAGGCTTTCCCACGAGGCTTTCCCAAAGGGCTGTCCCACATGCCACCAAGGTGTGAGTCGATCCTCGTCTTGAAAGTCGAGGCAATGCAGGAAAAACAGGTTTCCCTGGAATGGACGGAGACATCTGGGGGACTCTTGGGAATGGTGGCACGACCCTGGAATTCCTCTCGCCTTTACTGTGGAGAGCGCCTCCTCTTGAGATGCGACGGGAACGCCGGGAATTCTTTCCCGACCACGCAGGGAAAGGATCCCTCCTCTCGAGCTAGGAGGCGTAAACGGGGCTCCTCTGGATGTGGGCGGGACTCTCGTGCTTCCTCTCGAGTGGAGACGGGAATGTCGGGGAACTTCTTGAGTTGCAGCAACGGTGTGATGGACCCTTTGGAAGTTCCAGAGGTTAGGTGTAAATAGCCTCGAGACGCCTCAGCGGAAATGGGCCTCATCTCGCCTGGAGGGGAGAACCTCCTGGATTTTCTCGAGTTGCAGCAGGTGCTCTCCACTTAGGACGGGGACCTCAGGGACCCGCTCTGGTGGCCACAGAAAAGGCCGGTCCCCATGCGAGTTGCTCGGGGGACTCTCGGGATTCCTCTCCCGTCGATGCCGGGGCCTAAGACCTTGTGTGGAGTCAGTGCCGGAACCTGAGGATTCCTCTCCAGTGCTGACATGGATCTTGGGGTACTTCTGGAGTCTCCCCAGGGGAGTCAGTCCTCGTCTCGAGTGGGGGAATGCAAGTGCTCTTTCCTCCCGAGCTGTAGGAGCAGTGTCACGCTTCCCTTCGGGTGTATGAAGGGATCTGTGGCTTTCCCTCGAGGCTTTCCCACGAGGCTTTCCCACGAGGCTTTCCCACAAGGCTGTCCCAAGTGCCACCGTGGTGTGAGTCGATCCTCGGCTTGAAAGTCGAGGCAGTGCAGGGAAAACAGGTTTCCCTGGAATGGACGGAGACATCTGGTTGACTCTGGGAATGGTAGCACGACCCTGGAGTTCCTCTCGCCTTTCCTTTGGAGAGCGCCTCCTCTTGAGATGCGACGGGAACACCGGGAATTCTTTCCCGACAACGCAGGGAAAGGATCCCTCCTCGAGCTAGGAGGCGGACATGGGGCTACTGTGGACGTGGGTGGGGCTCTCGTGCTTCCTCTCGAGTGGAGACGGGTATGTCGGGGAACTTCTTGAGTTGCAGCAAGGGTGTGAAGGACCCTTTGGAAGTTCCAGAGGTTAGGTGTGATTAGCCTCGAGACGCCTCAGGGGAAATGGGCCTCATCTCGCCTGGAGGGGAGAACCTCCTGGATTTTCTCGAGTTGCGGCAGGTGCTCTCGACTTACGACGGGGACCTCAGGGACCCGCTCTGCTGGCCTCAGGAAAGGGCAGTCTCCATGCGAGTAGCTCGCGGCCTCTCGGGATTCCTCTCCCGTCGATGCCGGGGCCTAATATCTTGTGTGGAGTGGGTGCCGGAACCTGAGAATTCCTCTCCAGTGCTGACATGGATTTGGGGTACTTCTGGAGTCTCCCCAGTGGAGTCAGCCCTCGTCTCGTGTGTGGGAATGCACGTGCGCTTTCCTCCCGAGCTGTAGCAGCAGTGTCGCGCTTCCATTCGCGTGGATCAAGGGATCTGTGGCTTTCCCTCGAGGCTTTCCCACGAGGCTTTCCCACGAGGCTTTCCCACGAGGCTTTCCCACAGGGCTGTCCCACGTGCCACCGTGGTGTGAGTCGATCCTCGGCTTGAAAGTCAAGGCAGTGCAGGGAAAACAGGTTTCCCTGGAATGTACGCAGATATTTGGGGGACTCTGGAATGGTAGCAAGACCCTGGAGTTCCTCTCGCCTTTCCTGTGGAGAGCGCCTGCCTCTTGAGATGCGACGGGAACGCCGGGAATTCTTTCCCGAGCACGAAGGGAAAGAATCCCTCCTCTCGAGATAGGAGGCGGAAACGGGGCTCCTCTGGATGTGGGCGGGACTCTCGTGCTTCCTCTCGAGTGGAGACGGGTATGTCGGGGAACTTCTTGAGTTGCAGCAAGGGTGTGAAGAACCGTTTGGAAGTTCCAGAGGTTAGGTGTGATTAGCCTCGAGACTGTCAGCAGAAATGGACCTCATCTCGCCTGGAGGGGAGAACCTCGTGGATTTTCGCGAGTTGCGACATGTGCTCTCGACTTCCGACGGGGACCTTAGGGACCCGCTATCTGTGACCTCAGGAAAGGCCAGTCCCCATGCGAGTAGCTCGACGGCCTCTCGGGATTCCGCTTCCGGACGATGTCGGGGCCTAAGACCTTGTGTGGATTCGGTGCCGGAACCTGAGGATTCCTCTCCAGTGCTGACATGGATCCTGGGGTACTACTGGAGACTCCCCAGGAGACTCAGTCCTCGTCTCGTGTGGGGGCATGCACATGCGCTTTCCTCCCGAGCTGTAGCAGCAGTGTCACGCTTCCTTTGCTTGGATCAAGGGATCTGTGGCTTTCCCCTCGAGTCTTTCCCACGAGGCTTTCCCACCGAGCTTTCCCACAGGCTGTACCACGTGCCACCGTGGTGTGAGTCGATCCTCGGCTTGAAAGTCGAAGTGCAGGCAAAACCGAGGTTCCCTGAAATGACGCCAGATATTGGGAGGCGCCCGTTCGGACTAGACGCCCGACACATTGCCGCTGCCTTGCCCCCTTTGGGTCCTCTCTAAGATAGCGCGGGCCCTACATGCTCTGCCCCGTCGGAGCACGGGAACTCCGGGATCTGTCACGTCAGACCCACGCAGGGACAGCGATCCCTCCTCGCGAAAAGTCTCATCGAGGAGGCGTAATCCGTCCCCTCCAGGCGAGGATGAGGGTCCTATGCCTCTGCTGGACTAGTGGCGGGTCTCCGTGTTCCTCGATGCTAGGATGGAAGCATCGGTAACCTCTGGGTAACTTATTCCAGTCCGGGCTTTCTCCATGACCTTGACGCCACTCAGAGTGTTCCGAGAACAGCCTATTCCGCACAGCACAGCACAGGGAGGCTA
>NW_017214742.1:0-14458 GCF_001704415.2 Capra hircus
AGGAACCAGTGTGCCTTCAGCTGAGACATCAGGAAGCAGGTCATCAGTACTGGAGGGTCGGCAACCCCTCAACAACCTGGCGCACTTTCCGAGTCCACCACCCTATTGCCTGGGCTTACAAGCACGAGTGCTAGAATAGGATCTGAGCCCGGTCTACCTTCAGCTGGAGTATCAGGCTTGCCTGGCTCCACACCAGGAGGATCTGCAGCAACCGGAGGAAGTGGTGCAGGGTCAGCGGCTACTGCCCCATTCTCAGGAGAACCCAGGACCACTGTTATATCAGGAACCAACGTACCTGTCTCTGAGCACCAGTGACCCCGGGATCATCGGCAGGACGTTCGGAAGCAACCGCAGCGCGTGCTCAAGCGTCAGGGACCCTTCCCCATCGTCTGGAGCAACAGGGGCAACTGTTATAGGATCAGGAAGCAGCATACCTTCATCTGGAGCACCTGGAACCCCTGAACCATCCACCGTGGAGCAGGAGCAAGCGGAAGCCCTCCTGTCGGGTCCGAGCCAACCGTCACCCTATCTGGAGCAACGGGGACTGATTTCATAAGACCGGACCCGCTTCCTGTATCTGGAGGAGCAGTGAGCCCTGCATCATCACCAGGAGGGTCATCAGCGACTGCAGGACCCGGTGCAGGTTCAGAAACACCTGTGCGGGTTTCTGGAGCAACAGGGACTGATGCCTGATGCCTTCAGATCTGGAACCGCGTACCTCTATCTGGAGCAGCAGTGAGCCCTGGATCATCGCCAGGAGGGTCAGGAGCAACTGCAGTATCTAGTGAAGGTTCTCAGCCCACTGTCGCCTTCTCTGGAGCCACAGGGACCACGGCTGGACAACCCGGCAGCCGTTTCTCCTCCGCTGGAATACCAGCGACACCTGGATCAACCACAGGAAGGTCAGCGGGAGCGGGGACACCGGGTGTAGATTCCCAGCAAACTGCCAGATTATCTGCAGCTGCAGGGACGGCTGCTGGAGGATTAGGAACCAGTGTGCCTTCAGCTGAGACATCAGGAAGCAGGTCATCAGTACCTGGAGGGTCGGCAACCCCTCAACAACCTGGCGCACTTTCCGAGTCCACCACCCTATTGCCTGGGCTTACAAGCACGAGTGCTAGAATAGGATCTGAGCCCGGTCTACCTTCAGCTGGAGTATCAGGCTTGCCTGGCTCCACACCAGGAGGATCTGCAGCAACCGGAGGAAGTGGTGCAGGGTCAGCGGCTACTGCCCCATTCTCAGGAGAACCCAGGACCACTGTTATATCAGGAACCAACGTACCTGTCTCTGGAGCACCAGTGACCCCGGGATCATCGGCAGGACGTTCGGAAGCAACCGCAGCGCGTGCTCAAGCGTCAGGGACCCCTTCCCCATCGTCTGGAGCAACAGGGGCAACTGTTATAGGATCAGGAAGCAGCATACCTTCATCTGGAGCACCTGGAACCCCTGAACCATCCACCGTAGGAGCAGGAGCAAGCGGAAGCCCTCCTGTCGGGTCCGAGCCAACCGTCACCCTATCTGGAGCAACGGGGACTGATTTCATAAGACCCGGGACCCGCTTCCCTGTATCTGGAGGAGCAGTGAGCCCTGCATCATCACCAGGAGGGTCATCAGCAACTGCAGGACCCGGTGCAGGTTCAGAAACACCTGTGCGGGTTTCTGGAGCAACAGGGACTGATGCCTTCAGATCTGGAACCAGCGTACCTCTATCTGGAGCAGCAGTGAGCCCTGGATCATCGCCAGGAGGGTCAGGAGCAACTGCAGTATCTAGTGAAGGTTCTCAGCCCACTGTCGCCTTCTCTGGAGCCACAGGGACCACGGCTGGACAACCCGGCAGCCGTTTCTCCTCCGCTGGAATACCAGCGACACCTGGATCAACCACAGGAAGGTCAGCGGGAGCGGGGACACCGGGTGTAGATTCCCAGCAAACTGCCAGATTATCTGCAGCTGCAGGGACGGCTGCTGGAGGATTAGGAACCAGTGTGCCTTCAGCTGAGACATCAGGAAGCAGGTCATCAGTACCTGGAGGGTCGGCAACCCCTCAACAACCTGGCGCACTTTCCGAGTCCACCACCCTATTGCCTGGGCTTACAAGCACGAGTGCTAGAATAGGATCTGAGCCCGGTCTACCTTCAGCTGGAGTATCAGGCTTGCCTGGCTCCACACCAGGAGGATCTGCAGCAACCGGAGGAAGTGGTGCAGGGTCAGCGGCTACTGCCCCATTCTCAGGAGAACCCAGGACCACTGTTATATCAGGAACCAACGTACCTGTCTCTGGAGCACCAGTGACCCCGGGATCATCGGCAGGACGTTCGGAAGCAACCGCAGCGCGTGCTCAAGCGTCAGGGACCCCTTCCCCATCGTCTGGAGCAACAGGGGCAACTGTTATAGGATCAGGAAGCAGCATACCTTCATCTGGAGCACCTGGAACCCCTGAACCATCCACCGTAGGAGCAGGAGCAAGCGGAAGCCCTCCTGTCGGGTCCGAGCCAACCGTCACCCTATCTGGAGCAACGGGGACTGATTTCATAAGACCCGGGACCCGCTTCCCTGTATCTGGAGGAGCAGTGAGCCCTGCATCATCACCAGGAGGGTCATCAGCAACTGCAGGACCCGGTGCAGGTTCAGAAACACCTGTGCGGGTTTCTGGAGCAACAGGGACTGATGCCTTCAGATCTGGAACCAGCGTACCTCTATCTGGAGCAGCAGTGAGCCCTGGATCATCGCCAGGAGGGTCAGGAGCAACTGCAGTATCTAGTGAAGGTTCTCAGCCCACTGTCGCCTTCTCTGGAGCCACAGGGACCACGGCTGGACAACCCGGCAGCCGTTTCTCCTCCGCTGGAATACCAGCGACACCTGGATCAACCACAGGAAGGTCAGCGGGAGCGGGGACACCGGGTGTAGATTCCCAGCAAACTGCCAGATTATCTGCAGCTGCAGGGACGGCTGCTGGAGGATTAGGAACCAGTGTGCCTTCAGCTGAGACATCAGGAAGCAGGTCATCAGTACCTGGAGGGTCGGCAACCCTCAACAACCTGGCGCACTTTCCGAGTCCACCACCCTATTGCCTGGGCTTACAAGCACGAGTGCTAGAATAGGATCTGAGCCCGGTCTACCTTCAGCTGGAGTATCAGGCTTGCCTGGCTCCACACCAGGAGGATCTGCAGCAACCGGAGGAAGTGGTGCAGGGTCAGCGGCTACTGCCCCATTCTCAGGAGAACCCAGGACCACTGTTATATCAGGAACCAACGTACCTGTCTCTGGAGCACCAGTGACCCCGGGATCATCGGCAGGACGTTCGGAAGCAACCGCAGCGCGTGCTCAAGCGTCAGGGACCCCTTCCCCATCGTCTGGAGCAACAGGGGCAACTGTTATAGGATCAGGAAGCAGCATACCTTCATCTGGAGCACCTGGAACCCCTGAACCATCCACCGTAGGAGCAGGAGCAAGCGGAAGCCCTCCTGTCGGGTCCGAGCCAACCGTCACCCTATCTGGAGCAACGGGGACTGATTTCATAAGACCCGGGACCCGCTTCCCTGTATCTGGAGGAGCAGTGAGCCCTGCATCATCACCAGGAGGGTCATCAGCAACTGCAGGACCCGGTGCAGGTTCAGAAACACCTGTGCGGGTTTCTGGAGCAACAGGGACTGATGCCTTCAGATCTGGAACCAGCGTACCTCTATCTGGAGCAGCAGTGAGCCCTGGATCATCGCCAGGAGGGTCAGGAGCAACTGCAGTATCTAGTGAAGGTTCTCAGCCCACTGTCGCCTTCTCTGGAGCCACAGGGACCACGGCTGGACAACCCGGCAGCCGTTTCTCCTCCGCTGGAATACCAGCGACACCTGGATCAACCACAGGAAGGTCAGCGGGAGCGGGGACACCGGGTGTAGATTCCCAGCAAACTGCCAGATTATCTGCAGCTGCAGGGACGGCTGCTGGAGGATTAGGAACCAGTGTGCCTTCAGCTGAGACATCAGGAAGCAGGTCATCAGTACCTGGAGGGTCGGCAACCCCTCAACAACCTGGCGCACTTTCCGAGTCCACCACCCTATTGCCTGGGCTTACAAGCACGAGTGCTAGAATAGGATCTGAGCCCGGTCTACCTTCAGCTGGAGTATCAGGCTTGCCTGGCTCCACACCAGGAGGATCTGCAGCAACCGGAGGAAGTGGTGCAGGGTCAGCGGCTACTGCCCCATTCTCAGGAGAACCCAGGACCACTGTTATATCAGGAACCAACGTACCTGTCTCTGGAGCACCAGTGACCCCGGGATCATCGGCAGGACGTTCGGAAGCAACCGCAGCGCGTGCTCAAGCGTCAGGGACCCCTTCCCCATCGTCTGGAGCAACAGGGGCAACTGTTATAGGATCAGGAAGCAGCATACCTTCATCTGGAGCACCTGGAACCCCTGAACCATCCACCGTAGGAGCAGGAGCAAGCGGAAGCCCTCCTGTCGGGTCCGAGCCAACCGTCACCCTATCTGGAGCAACGGGGACTGATTTCATAAGACCCGGGACCCGCTTCCCTGTATCTGGAGGAGCAGTGAGCCCTGCATCATCACCAGGAGGGTCATCAGCAACTGCAGGACCCGGTGCAGGTTCAGAAACACCTGTGCGGGTTTCTGGAGCAACAGGGACTGATGCCTTCAGATCTGGAACCAGCGTACCTCTATCTGGAGCAGCAGTGAGCCCTGGATCATCGCCAGGAGGGTCAGGAGCAACTGCAGTATCTAGTGAAGGTTCTCAGCCCACTGTCGCCTTCTCTGGAGCCACAGGGACCACGGCTGGACAACCCGGCAGCCGTTTCTCCTCCGCTGGAATACCAGCGACACCTGGATCAACCACAGGAAGGTCAGCGGGAGCGGGGACACCGGGTGTAGATTCCCAGCAAACTGCCAGATTATCTGCAGCTGCAGGGACGGCTGCTGGAGGATTAGGAACCAGTGTGCCTTCAGCTGAGACATCAGGAAGCAGGTCATCAGTACCTGGAGGGTCGGCAACCCCTCAACAACCTGGCGCACTTTCCGAGTCCACCACCCTATTGCCTGGGCTTACAAGCACGAGTGCTAGAATAGGATCTGAGCCCGGTCTACCTTCAGCTGGAGTATCAGGCTTGCCTGGCTCCACACCAGGAGGATCTGCAGCAACCGGAGGAAGTGGTGCAGGGTCAGCGGCTACTGCCCCATTCTCAGGAGAACCCAGGACCACTGTTATATCAGGAACCAACGTACCTGTCTCTGGAGCACCAGTGACCCCGGGATCATCGGCAGGACGTTCGGAAGCAACCGCAGCGCGTGCTCAAGCGTCAGGGACCCCTTCCCCATCGTCTGGAGCAACAGGGGCAACTGTTATAGGATCAGGAAGCAGCATACCTTCATCTGGAGCACCTGGAACCCCTGAACCATCCACCGTAGGAGCAGGAGCAAGCGGAAGCCCTCCTGTCGGGTCCGAGCCAACCGTCACCCTATCTGGAGCAACGGGGACTGATTTCATAAGACCCGGGACCCGCTTCCCTGTATCTGGAGGAGCAGTGAGCCCTGCATCATCACCAGGAGGGTCATCAGCAACTGCAGGACCCGGTGCAGGTTCAGAAACACCTGTGCGGGTTTCTGGAGCAACAGGGACTGATGCCTTCAGATCTGGAACCAGCGTACCTCTATCTGGAGCAGCAGTGAGCCCTGGATCATCGCCAGGAGGGTCAGGAGCAACTGCAGTATCTAGTGAAGGTTCTCAGCCCACTGTCGCCTTCTCTGGAGCCACAGGGACCACGGCTGGACAACCCGGCAGCCGTTTCTCCTCCGCTGGAATACCAGCGACACCTGGATCAACCACAGGAAGGTCAGCGGGAGCGGGGACACCGGGTGTAGATTCCCAGCAAACTGCCAGATTATCTGCAGCTGCAGGGACGGCTGCTGGAGGATTAGGAACCAGTGTGCCTTCAGCTGAGACATCAGGAAGCAGGTCATCAGTACCTGGAGGGTCGGCAACCCCTCAACAACCTGGCGCACTTTCCGAGTCCACCACCCTATTGCCTGGGCTTACAAGCACGAGTGCTAGAATAGGATCTGAGCCCGGTCTACCTTCAGCTGGAGTATCAGGCTTGCCTGGCTCCACACCAGGAGGATCTGCAGCAACCGGAGGAAGTGGTGCAGGGTCAGCGGCTACTGCCCCATTCTCAGGAGAACCCAGGACCACTGTTATATCAGGAACCAACGTACCTGTCTCTGGAGCACCAGTGACCCCGGGATCATCGGCAGGACGTTCGGAAGCAACCGCAGCGCGTGCTCAAGCGTCAGGGACCCCTTCCCCATCGTCTGGAGCAACAGGGGCAACTGTTATAGGATCAGGAAGCAGCATACCTTCATCTGGAGCACCTGGAACCCCTGAACCATCCACCGTAGGAGCAGGAGCAAGCGGAAGCCCTCCTGTCGGGTCCGAGCCAACCGTCACCCTATCTGGAGCAACGGGGACTGATTTCATAAGACCCGGGACCCGCTTCCCTGTATCTGGAGGAGCAGTGAGCCCTGCATCATCACCAGGAGGGTCATCAGCAACTGCAGGACCCGGTGCAGGTTCAGAAACACCTGTGCGGGTTTCTGGAGCAACAGGGACTGATGCCTTCAGATCTGGAACCAGCGTACCTCTATCTGGAGCAGCAGTGAGCCCTGGATCATCGCCAGGAGGGTCAGGAGCAACTGCAGTATCTAGTGAAGGTTCTCAGCCCACTGTCGCCTTCTCTGGAGCCACAGGGACCACGGCTGGACAACCCGGCAGCCGTTTCTCCTCCGCTGGAATACCAGCGACACCTGGATCAACCACAGGAAGGTCAGCGGGAGCGGGGACACCGGGTGTAGATTCCCAGCAAACTGCCAGATTATCTGCAGCTGCAGGGACGGCTGCTGGAGGATTAGGAACCAGTGTGCCTTCAGCTGAGACATCAGGAAGCAGGTCATCAGTACCTGGAGGGTCGGCAACCCCTCAACAACCTGGCGCACTTTCCGAGTCCACCACCCTATTGCCTGGGCTTACAAGCACGAGTGCTAGAATAGGATCTGAGCCCGGTCTACCTTCAGCTGGAGTATCAGGCTTGCCTGGCTCCACACCAGGAGGATCTGCAGCAACCGGAGGAAGTGGTGCAGGGTCAGCGGCTACTGCCCCATTCTCAGGAGAACCCAGGACCACTGTTATATCAGGAACCAACGTACCTGTCTCTGGAGCACCAGTGACCCCGGGATCATCGGCAGGACGTTCGGAAGCAACCGCAGCGCGTGCTCAAGCGTCAGGGACCCCTTCCCCATCGTCTGGAGCAACAGGGGCAACTGTTATAGGATCAGGAAGCAGCATACCTTCATCTGGAGCACCTGGAACCCCTGAACCATCCACCGTAGGAGCAGGAGCAAGCGGAAGCCCTCCTGTCGGGTCCGAGCCAACCGTCACCCTATCTGGAGCAACGGGGACTGATTTCATAAGACCCGGGACCCGCTTCCCTGTATCTGGAGGAGCAGTGAGCCCTGCATCATCACCAGGAGGGTCATCAGCAACTGCAGGACCCGGTGCAGGTTCAGAAACACCTGTGCGGGTTTCTGGAGCAACAGGGACTGATGCCTTCAGATCTGGAACCAGCGTACCTCTATCTGGAGCAGCAGTGAGCCCTGGATCATCGCCAGGAGGGTCAGGAGCAACTGCAGTATCTAGTGAAGGTTCTCAGCCCACTGTCGCCTTCTCTGGAGCCACAGGGACCACGGCTGGACAACCCGGCAGCCGTTTCTCCTCCGCTGGAATACCAGCGACACCTGGATCAACCACAGGAAGGTCAGCGGGAGCGGGGACACCGGGTGTAGATTCCCAGCAAACTGCCAGATTATCTGCAGCTGCAGGGACGGCTGCTGGAGGATTAGGAACCAGTGTGCCTTCAGCTGAGACATCAGGAAGCAGGTCATCAGTACCTGGAGGGTCGGCAACCCCTCAACAACCTGGCGCACTTTCCGAGTCCACCACCCTATTGCCTGGGCTTACAAGCACGAGTGCTAGAATAGGATCTGAGCCCGGTCTACCTTCAGCTGGAGTATCAGGCTTGCCTGGCTCCACACCAGGAGGATCTGCAGCAACCGGAGGAAGTGGTGCAGGGTCAGCGGCTACTGCCCCATTCTCAGGAGAACCCAGGACCACTGTTATATCAGGAACCAACGTACCTGTCTCTGGAGCACCAGTGACCCCGGGATCATCGGCAGGACGTTCGGAAGCAACCGCAGCGCGTGCTCAAGCGTCAGGGACCCCTTCCCCATCGTCTGGAGCAACAGGGGCAACTGTTATAGGATCAGGAAGCAGCATACCTTCATCTGGAGCACCTGGAACCCCTGAACCATCCACCGTAGGAGCAGGAGCAAGCGGAAGCCCTCCTGTCGGGTCCGAGCCAACCGTCACCCTATCTGGAGCAACGGGGACTGATTTCATAAGACCCGGGACCCGCTTCCCTGTATCTGGAGGAGCAGTGAGCCCTGCATCATCACCAGGAGGGTCATCAGCAACTGCAGGACCCGGTGCAGGTTCAGAAACACCTGTGCGGGTTTCTGGAGCAACAGGGACTGATGCCTTCAGATCTGGAACCAGCGTACCTCTATCTGGAGCAGCAGTGAGCCCTGGATCATCGCCAGGAGGGTCAGGAGCAACTGCAGTATCTAGTGAAGGTTCTCAGCCCACTGTCGCCTTCTCTGGAGCCACAGGGACCACGGCTGGACAACCCGGCAGCCGTTTCTCCTCCGCTGGAATACCAGCGACACCTGGATCAACCACAGGAAGGTCAGCGGGAGCGGGGACACCGGGTGTAGATTCCCAGCAAACTGCCAGATTATCTGCAGCTGCAGGGACGGCTGCTGGAGGATTAGGAACCAGTGTGCCTTCAGCTGAGACATCAGGAAGCAGGTCATCAGTACCTGGAGGGTCGGCAACCCCTCAACAACCTGGCGCACTTTCCGAGTCCACCACCCTATTGCCTGGGCTTACAAGCACGAGTGCTAGAATAGGATCTGAGCCCGGTCTACCTTCAGCTGGAGTATCAGGCTTGCCTGGCTCCACACCAGGAGGATCTGCAGCAACCGGAGGAAGTGGTGCAGGGTCAGCGGCTACTGCCCCATTCTCAGGAGAACCCAGGACCACTGTTATATCAGGAACCAACGTACCTGTCTCTGGAGCACCAGTGACCCCGGGATCATCGGCAGGACGTTCGGAAGCAACCGCAGCGCGTGCTCAAGCGTCAGGGACCCCTTCCCCATCGTCTGGAGCAACAGGGGCAACTGTTATAGGATCAGGAAGCAGCATACCTTCATCTGGAGCACCTGGAACCCCTGAACCATCCACCGTAGGAGCAGGAGCAAGCGGAAGCCCTCCTGTCGGGTCCGAGCCAACCGTCACCCTATCTGGAGCAACGGGGACTGATTTCATAAGACCCGGGACCCGCTTCCCTGTATCTGGAGGAGCAGTGAGCCCTGCATCATCACCAGGAGGGTCATCAGCAACTGCAGGACCCGGTGCAGGTTCAGAAACACCTGTGCGGGTTTCTGGAGCAACAGGGACTGATGCCTTCAGATCTGGAACCAGCGTACCTCTATCTGGAGCAGCAGTGAGCCCTGGATCATCGCCAGGAGGGTCAGGAGCAACTGCAGTATCTAGTGAAGGTTCTCAGCCCACTGTCGCCTTCTCTGGAGCCACAGGGACCACGGCTGGACAACCCGGCAGCCGTTTCTCCTCCGCTGGAATACCAGCGACACCTGGATCAACCACAGGAAGGTCAGCGGGAGCGGGGACACCGGGTGTAGATTCCCAGCAAACTGCCAGATTATCTGCAGCTGCAGGGACGGCTGCTGGAGGATTAGGAACCAGTGTGCCTTCAGCTGAGACATCAGGAAGCAGGTCATCAGTACCTGGAGGGTCGGCAACCCCTCAACAACCTGGCGCACTTTCCGAGTCCACCACCCTATTGCCTGGGCTTACAAGCACGAGTGCTAGAATAGGATCTGAGCCCGGTCTACCTTCAGCTGGAGTATCAGGCTTGCCTGGCTCCACACCAGGAGGATCTGCAGCAACCGGAGGAAGTGGTGCAGGGTCAGCGGCTACTGCCCCATTCTCAGGAGAACCCAGGACCACTGTTATATCAGGAACCAACGTACCTGTCTCTGGAGCACCAGTGACCCCGGGATCATCGGCAGGACGTTCGGAAGCAACCGCAGCGCGTGCTCAAGCGTCAGGGACCCCTTCCCCATCGTCTGGAGCAACAGGGGCAACTGTTATAGGATCAGGAAGCAGCATACCTTCATCTGGAGCACCTGGAACCCCTGAACCATCCACCGTAGGAGCAGGAGCAAGCGGAAGCCCTCCTGTCGGGTCCGAGCCAACCGTCACCCTATCTGGAGCAACGGGGACTGATTTCATAAGACCCGGGACCCGCTTCCCTGTATCTGGAGGAGCAGTGAGCCCTGCATCATCACCAGGAGGGTCATCAGCAACTGCAGGACCCGGTGCAGGTTCAGAAACACCTGTGCGGGTTTCTGGAGCAACAGGGACTGATGCCTTCAGATCTGGAACCAGCGTACCTCTATCTGGAGCAGCAGTGAGCCCTGGATCATCGCCAGGAGGGTCAGGAGCAACTGCAGTATCTAGTGAAGGTTCTCAGCCCACTGTCGCCTTCTCTGGAGCCACAGGGACCACGGCTGGACAACCCGGCAGCCGTTTCTCCTCCGCTGGAATACCAGCGACACCTGGATCAACCACAGGAAGGTCAGCGGGAGCGGGGACACCGGGTGTAGATTCCCAGCAAACTGCCAGATTATCTGCAGCTGCAGGGACGGCTGCTGGAGGATTAGGAACCAGTGTGCCTTCAGCTGAGACATCAGGAAGCAGGTCATCAGTACCTGGAGGGTCGGCAACCCCTCAACAACCTGGCGCACTTTCCGAGTCCACCACCCTATTGCCTGGGCTTACAAGCACGAGTGCTAGAATAGGATCTGAGCCCGGTCTACCTTCAGCTGGAGTATCAGGCTTGCCTGGCTCCACACCAGGAGGATCTGCAGCAACCGGAGGAAGTGGTGCAGGGTCAGCGGCTACTGCCCCATTCTCAGGAGAACCCAGGACCACTGTTATATCAGGAACCAACGTACCTGTCTCTGGAGCACCAGTGACCCCGGGATCATCGGCAGGACGTTCGGAAGCAACCGCAGCGCGTGCTCAAGCGTCAGGGACCCCTTCCCCATCGTCTGGAGCAACAGGGGCAACTGTTATAGGATCAGGAAGCAGCATACCTTCATCTGGAGCACCTGGAACCCCTGAACCATCCACCGTAGGAGCAGGAGCAAGCGGAAGCCCTCCTGTCGGGTCCGAGCCAACCGTCACCCTATCTGGAGCAACGGGGACTGATTTCATAAGACCCGGGACCCGCTTCCCTGTATCTGGAGGAGCAGTGAGCCCTGCATCATCACCAGGAGGGTCATCAGCAACTGCAGGACCCGGTGCAGGTTCAGAAACACCTGTGCGGGTTTCTGGAGCAACAGGGACTGATGCCTTCAGATCTGGAACCAGCGTACCTCTATCTGGAGCAGCAGTGAGCCCTGGATCATCGCCAGGAGGGTCAGGAGCAACTGCAGTATCTAGTGAAGGTTCTCAGCCCACTGTCGCCTTCTCTGGAGCCACAGGGACCACGGCTGGACAACCCGGCAGCCGTTTCTCCTCCGCTGGAATACCAGCGACACCTGGATCAACCACAGGAAGGTCAGCGGGAGCGGGGACACCGGGTGTAGATTCCCAGCAAACTGCCAGATTATCTGCAGCTGCAGGGACGGCTGCTGGAGGATTAGGAACCAGTGTGCCTTCAGCTGAGACATCAGGAAGCAGGTCATCAGTACCTGGAGGGTCGGCAACCCCTCAACAACCTGGCGCACTTTCCGAGTCCACCACCCTATTGCCTGGGCTTACAAGCACGAGTGCTAGAATAGGATCTGAGCCCGGTCTACCTTCAGCTGGAGTATCAGGCTTGCCTGGCTCCACACCAGGAGGATCTGCAGCAACCGGAGGAAGTGGTGCAGGGTCAGCGGCTACTGCCCCATTCTCAGGAGAACCCAGGACCACTGTTATATCAGGAACCAACGTACCTGTCTCTGGAGCACCAGTGACCCCGGGATCATCGGCAGGACGTTCGGAAGCAACCGCAGCGCGTGCTCAAGCGTCAGGGACCCCTTCCCCATCGTCTGGAGCAACAGGGGCAACTGTTATAGGATCAGGAAGCAGCATACCTTCATCTGGAGCACCTGGAACCCCTGAACCATCCACCGTAGGAGCAGGAGCAAGCGGAAGCCCTCCTGTCGGGTCCGAGCCAACCGTCACCCTATCTGGAGCAACGGGGACTGATTTCATAAGACCCGGGACCCGCTTCCCTGTATCTGGAGGAGCAGTGAGCCCTGCATCATCACCAGGAGGGTCATCAGCAACTGCAGGACCCGGTGCAGGTTCAGAAACACCTGTGCGGGTTTCTGGAGCAACAGGGACTGATGCCTTCAGATCTGGAACCAGCGTACCTCTATCTGGAGCAGCAGTGAGCCCTGGATCATCGCCAGGAGGGTCAGGAGCAACTGCAGTATCTAGTGAAGGTTCTCAGCCCACTGTCGCCTTCTCTGGAGCCACAGGGACCACGGCTGGACAACCCGGCAGCCGTTTCTCCTCCGCTGGAATACCAGCGACACCTGGATCAACCACAGGAAGGTCAGCGGGAGCGGGGACACCGGGTGTAGATTCCCAGCAAACTGCCAGATTATCTGCAGCTGCAGGGACGGCTGCTGGAGGATTAGGAACCAGTGTGCCTTCAGCTGAGACATCAGGAAGCAGGTCATCAGTACCTGGAGGGTCGGCAACCCCTCAACAACCTGGCGCACTTTCCGAGTCCACCACCCTATTGCCTGGGCTTACAAGCACGAGTGCTAGAATAGGATCTGAGCCCGGTCTACCTTCAGCTGGAGTATCAGGCTTGCCTGGCTCCACACCAGGAGGATCTGCAGCAACCGGAGGAAGTGGTGCAGGGTCAGCGGCTACTGCCCCATTCTCAGGAGAACCCAGGACCACTGTTATATCAGGAACCAACGTACCTGTCTCTGGAGCACCAGTGACCCCGGGATCATCGGCAGGACGTTCGGAAGCAACCGCAGCGCGTGCTCAAGCGTCAGGGACCCCTTCCCCATCGTCTGGAGCAACAGGGGCAACTGTTATAGGATCAGGAAGCAGCATACCTTCATCTGGAGCACCTGGAACCCTGAACCATCCACCGTAGGAGCAGGAGCAAGCGGAAGCCCTCCTGTCGGGTCCGAGCCAACCGTCACCCTATCTGGAGCAACGGGGACTGATTTCATAAGACCCGGGACCCGCTTCCCTGTATCTGGAGGAGCAGTGAGCCCTGCATCATCACCAGGAGGGTCATCAGCAACTGCAGGACCCGGTGCAGGTTCAGAAACACCTGTGCGGGTTTCTGGAGCAACAGGGACTGATGCCTTCAGATCTGGAACCAGCGTACCTCTATCTGGAGCAGCAGTGAGCCCTGGATCATCGCCAGGAGGGTCAGGAGCAACTGCAGTATCTAGTGAAGGTTCTCAGCCCACTGTCGCCTTCTCTGGAGCCACAGGGACCACGGCTGGACAACCCGGCAGCCGTTTCTCCTCCGCTGGAATACCAGCGACACCTGGATCAACCACAGGAAGGTCAGCGGGAGCGGGGACACCGGGTGTAGATTCCCAGCAAACTGCCAGATTATCTGCAGCTGCAGGGACGGCTGCTGGAGGATTAGGAACCAGTGTGCCTTCAGCTGAGACATCAGGAAGCAGGTCATCAGTACCTGGAGGGTCGGCAACCCCTCAACAACCTGGCGCACTTTCCGAGTCCACCACCCTATTGCCTGGGCTTACAAGCACGAGTGCTAGAATAGGATCTGAGCCCGGTCTACCTTCAGCTGGAGTATCAGGCTTGCCTGGCTCCACACCAGGAGGATCTGCAGCAACCGGAGGAAGTGGTGCAGGGTCAGCGGCTACTGCCCCATTCTCAGGAGAACCCAGGACCACTGTTATATCAGGAACCAACGTACCTGTCTCTGGAGCACCAGTGACCCCGGGATCATCGGCAGGACGTTCGGAAGCAACCGCAGCGCGTGCTCAAGCGTCAGGGACCCCTTCCCCATCGTCTGGAGCAACAGGGGCAACTGTTATAGGATCAGGAAGCAGCATACCTTCATCTGGAGCACCTGGAACCCCTGAACCATCCACCGTAGGAGCAGGAGCAAGCGGAAGCCCTCCTGTCGGGTCCGAGCCAACCGTCACCCTATCTGGAGCAACGGGGACTGATTTCATAAGACCCGGGACCCGCTTCCCTGTATCTGGAGGAGCAGTGAGCCCTGCATCATCACCAGGAGGGTCATCAGCAACTGCAGGACCC
>NW_017214743.1:0-14455 GCF_001704415.2 Capra hircus
AGGGAAAACAGATTTCCCTGGAATGGACTGAGTCATATGGGGGACTCTGGGAATGGGCACGACCCTGGAGTTCCTCTCGCCTTTCCTGTGGAGAGCGCCTCCTCTTGAGATGCGACGGGAACGCCGGGAATTCTTTCCAGACGCACGCAGGGAAAGGATCCCACCTCTCAAGCTAGGAGGCGGAAACGGGGCTCCTCTGGATGTGGGCGGGACTCTCGTGCTCCTCTCGAGCGGAGACGGGTATGTCGGGGAACTTCTTGAGTTGCAGCAAGGGTGTGAAGGACCTTTGGAAGTTCCAGAGGTTAGGTATGATTAGCCTCGAGACGCCTCAGCGGAAATGGGCCTCATCTCGCCTGGAGGGAGAACCTCCTGGATTTTCTCGAGTTGCGGCAGGTGCTCTCCATTTACGACGGGGACCTCAGGGACCCGCTCTGGTGGCTCAGGAAAGGACCAGTCCCCATGGCGAGTTGCTCGGGGCCTCTACGGGATTCCTCTCCCTGTCGATGCTGGGCCTAAGACCTTGTGTGGAGTCAGTGCTTGGAACCTGAGGCATTCCCTCTCCAGTTCTGTCATGGATCTTGGGGTACTTCTGGAGTCTCCCCAGGGGAGTCAGTCCTCCTCTCGAGTGGGGCATGCACGTGGCTTTCCTCCTCGAGCTGAAGCAGCAGTGTCACGCTTCCCTATGCTTGGATGAAGGGATCTGTGGCCTTTCCCTCGAGGCTTTCCCACGAGGCTTTCCCACGAGGCTTTTCCACGAGGCTTTCCCACCAGGCTTTCCCATGAGGCTTTCCCACAGGGCTGTCCCACGTGCCACCGTGGTGTGAGTCGATCCTCGGCTTGAAAGTCGAGGCAGTGCAAGGGAAAACAGGTTTCCCTGGAATGGACTGAGAGATCCAGGGGACTCTGGGAATGGTGGCACGACCCTGGAGTTCCCTCTCACCTTTCCTGTGGAGCGCGACTCCTCTTGAGATGTGACGGGAACACGGGAATTCTATCCCGACCACGCAGGGAAAGGATCCCTCCTCTCGAGCTAGAAGGCGGAAACTGGGCACCTCTGGATGTGTGCGGGACTCTCGTGCTTCCTCTCGAGTGGAGACGGGTATGTTGGGGAACTTCTTGAGTTGCAGTAAGGGTGTGAAGGACCCTTTGGAAGTTCCAGAGGTAAGGTGTGATTAGCCTCGAGATACCTCAGCGGAAAAGGGACTCAGCTCACCTGGAGGGGAGAACCTCCTGGATTTTCTCGAGTTGCGGCAGGTGCTCTCGACTTACGACGGGGACCTCAGGGACACGCTGTGGTGGCCTCAGGAAAGGCCAGTCCCCATGCGACTTGCTCTGGGGCCTCTCGGGATTCCTCTCACGTCGATGCACGGGCCTAAGACCTTGTGTGGAGTCGGTGCCGGAACCTGAGGATTCCTCTCCAGTGCTGACATGGATCTTGGGGTACTTCTGGAGTCTCCCCAGGGGTGCCAGTCCTCGTCTCGAGTGGGGGCATGCACGTGCGCTTTCCTCCCGAGCTTTAGCAGCAGTGTCACGCTTCCCTTCGCGTGGATCAAGGGATCTGTGGCTTTCCCTCGAGGCTTTCCAATGAGGCTTTCCCACAGGGCTGCCCCACGTGCCACTGTGGTGTGAGTCAGATCCTCGGCTTGAAAGTCGAGGCAGTGCAGGGAAACCAGGTTACCTGGAATGGACTGAGACATCTGGGGGACTCTGGGCAATGGTGGCAAGAACCTGGAGTTCCTCTCGCTTTTCCTCTGTAGAAGCGCCACCTCTTGAGATGTGACGGAACGCCGGCGAATTCTTTCCCCACCACGCAGGGAAAGGATCAAACCTCTCGAGGTATGGAGGCGGAAACGTGGCCTCTCTTGATGTGGGCGCGACTTTCCTGCTTCCTCTCGAGTGGAGACGGGCATGTCGGGGAACTTCTTGAGTTGCAGCAAGGGTGTGAAGGACCTTTGGAAGTTCCAGAGGTTAGGTGTGAATAGCCTCGAGAAGCCTCTGCGGAAATGGGCCGCATCTCGCCTGGAGGGGAGAACCTCCTGGATTTTCTCGAGTTGCAGGCAGGTGCTCTCGACTTACGACGGGGACCTCAGGGACGCGCTCTGGTGGCCTCAGGAAAAGCCAGTCCCCATTCAAGTTGCTCGGGGGCCTCTCGGGATTCGTTTCCCGTCGATGTCAGGGCCTCAGACCTTGTGTGGAGTCGGGGCCGGTATCTGAGGATTCCTCTCCAGTGCTGACATGGATCTTGGGGTACTTCTGGAGTCTCCCCAGGGGAGTCAGTCCTCGTCTCAAGTGGGGGCATGCACGTGCGCTTTCTTCCTGAGCTGAAGCAGCAGTGTCACGCCTTCCCTATGCTTGGATCAAGGATCTGTGGCTTTCCCTGGAGGCTTTCACACGAGGCTTACCCACGTGGCTTTCCCACAGGGCTGTCCCTCGTGCCACCGTGGTGTGAGTTGATCCTCGGCTTGAAAGTCAAAACAGTGCAGGGAAAACAGGTTTCCCTGGAATGAACTGAGACATCTGGGGGACTCTGCGAATGGTGGCACGACCCTGGAGTTCCTCTCGCCTTTCCTGTGGAGAGTGCCTTCTCTTGAGAAGCGACGGGAACGCCGGGAATTCTTTCCCGAGCACGCAGGGAAAGGATCTCTCTTCTCGAGCTAGGAGATGGAAACGGGGCTCTTCTGGATATGGTCGGGACTCTCGTGCTTCCTCTCGAGTGGAGACAGGTATGTCGGGGAACTTCTTGAGATGCAGCAAGGGTGTGGAAGGACCCTTCGGAAGTTCCAGTGTACAGGTGTGATTAGCCTCAGGACGCCTCAGCGGAAATGGGCCTGATCTCGCCTGGAGGGTAGAACCTCCTGGAGTTGATCGAGTTGTGGCAGGTGCTCTCGACTTATGACCGGGACCTCAGGGACCCGCTCTGGTGGCTTCAGGAAAGGCCATTTCCTTGCGAGTTACACGGGGGCCTGTCAGGATTCCTCTCCCGTCGATGCCGGGGCCTAAGACGTTGTGTGGAGTCAGTGCCGGAACCTGAGGATTCCTCTCTAGTGCTGACATGGACCTTGGGGTAATTCTGGAGTCTCCCCAGGGGAGTCAGTCCTCGACTCGAGTGGGGGCATGCACCGTGCGCTTTCCTCCCGAACTGTAGCAGCAGGGTCGTACTTCCCTTCGCGTGGATCAAGGGATCAGGGGCTTTCCGACGAGGCTTTCACACAGGGCTTTCCCACTTGCCACCGTGGTTTGAGTCGATCCTCGGCTTGAAAGTCGAGGCAGTGCAGGGAAAACAGTTTTCCCTGGAATGGACTGAGACATCTGGTTGTCTCTGGGGAATGGTGGCACGACCCTGGAGTTCCTCTCGCCTTTCCTGTGGAGAGCGCCTCCTCTTGAGATGCGACGGGAACGCCGGGAATTCTTTCAGGACCATGCAGGGAAAGAATCCCTCAACTCAGGCTAGGAGGCGGAAACGGGGTCTCCTCTGGATGTGGCCGGGACTCTCGTGCTTCCTCTCAAGTGGAGACGGGTATGTCAGGGAACTTCTTGAGTTGCAGCAAGGGTGTGAAGAACCCTTTGGAAGTTCCAGAGGTTAGGTGTGATTTGCCTCGAGGCGCCTCTGCGGAAATGGGCCTCATCTCGCTTGGAGGGGAGAACCTCCTGGATTTTGTCGAGTTGCGGCAGGTGCTATCGACTTACGACGGGGACTTCAGGGACCCGCTCTGGTGGCCTCAGGAAAGGCGAGTCCCCGTGCAAGTTGCTCGGGGGCCTCTCGGGATTCCTCTCCCTTCGATGCTGGGGCCTAAGACCTTGTGTGGAGTCAGTGCCGGAACCTGAGAATTCCTCTCCAGTGCTGACATGGATCTTGGGGTATTTCTCGGAGTCTCCCCAGGGGAGTCAGTCCTCGTCTCGAGTGGGGGCATGCACATGCGCTTTCCTCCCGAGCTGTAGCAGCAGTGTCGTGCTTCCCTTCGCGTGGATCATGGGATCTGTGGCTTTTCCTCGAGGCTTTCACACGAGGCTTTCCCTCGAGGCTTTCCCACGAGGCTTTCCCACAGGGCTGTCCCACGTGCCACCGTGGTGTGAGTCGATCTTCAGATTGAAAGTCGACGCAGTGCTGGGAAAACAGGTTTCCCTGGAACGGACGGAGATATCTGGGGGACTCTGGGAATGGTTGCACGACCCTGGAGTTCCTATCGCCTTTCCTGTTGAGAGAGCCTCCTCTTGAGATGCGACGGAAATGCCGGGAATTCTTTCCCGACCACGCAGGGAAAGGATCCCTCCCCTCGAGCTAGGAGGAGGAAACAGGGCTCCTCTGGATGTGGGCGGGATTCTCGTGCTTCCTCTCGAGTGGAGACGGGTATGTCGGGGAACTTCTTGAGTTGCAGCAAGGGTGTGAAGGACCCTTTGGAAGTTCCAGAGGTTAGGTGTGATTAGCCTCGAGACAGTCTCAGCAGAAATGGGCCTCATCTCGCCTGGAGGGAGAGAACCTCCTGGATTTTCTCGAGTTGCGGCAGGTGCTCTCGACTTACGACTGGGACCTCAGGGACCCGCTCTGGTGGCCTCAGGAAAGGCCAGTCCCCATGCAGTTGCACGGGGGCCTCTCAGGGATTCCTCTCCCGTCGATGCCGGGGCCCTGGACCTTGTGTGGAGTCTGTGCCGGATCCTGAGGATTCCTCTCCAGTGCTGACATGGATCTTGGGTACCTCTGGAGTCTCCCAGGGGAGTCATTCCTCTTCGCGAGTGGGGATATGCACGTGGGTTTTCCTCCCGAGCTGTAGCAGCAGTGTCACGCTTCCCTTCGCGTGGATCATGGGATCTGTGGCTTTCCCTGGAGGCTTTCTCAGGAGACTTTCCCACGAGGCTTTCCCACAGGGCTGTCCCACATGCCACCGTGGTGTGAGTCGATCCTCAGCTTGAAAGTCGAGGCAGTGCAGGGAAAAAAGTTTTCCCTGGAATGGACTGAGACATCCAGGGGACTCTGTGAATGGGGCGTGATACCTGGAGTTTATCTCGCCTTTCCTGTGGAGAGCGCCTATGCTTGAGATGAGACGGGAACGCTAGGAATACTTTCCCGACCACGCAGGGAAAGGATCCCTCCTCTCGAGCTAGCAGGCGGAAACGGGGCCACTCTGGATATGGGCGGGACCCTTGGGATCCTCTTGAGTAGAGACGGGTATGTCAGGGAACTTCTTGAGTTGCAGCAAGGGTGTGAAGGACCCTTTGGAAGTTCCAGAGTTTAAGTGTGATTACCCCCTTGTTGCCCTCAGCGGAAATGGGCCTCATCTCGCCTGGATTGGGGAACCTCCTGGATTTTCTCGAGTTGCGGCAGGTGCTCTCGACTTACGATGGGGACCTCAGGGACCCACCCTGGTGCCCTCAGGAAAGGCCAGTCCCCATGGGAATTGCTCTGGGGCCTCTCGGGATTCCTCTCCCGTAGATTCCGGGGTCTAGACCTTGTGTGGAGTCCGTGCCGGAACCTGAGCATTCCTCTCCAGTGCTGACATGGATCTTGGGGTACTTCTGGAGTCTCCCCAGGGGAGTCAGTCCTCATCTCGAGTGGGGCCATGCACGTGCGATTTCCTCCCGATCTGTAGCAGCAGTGTCATGCTTCTCTTCGCGTGGATCAAGGGATCTGTGTCTTTCCCTCGATGCTTTCCCACGAGGCTTTCCCACAGAGCTGTCCCACGTGCCACCGTTTTGTGAGTCGATCCTCGGCTTGAAAGTCGAGGCAGTGCAGGGAAAACAGGTTTCCCTGGAATGGACTGAGACATCTGGGTGACTCTGGGAATGGTGGCACGACCCTGGAGTTTCTCTGGCCTTTCCTGTGCAGAGCGCCTCTTCTTGAGATACGACGGTAATGCCGGGAATTCTTTCCCGACCACGCAGGGAAAGGTTCCCTCCTCTCGGTCTAGGAGGAGGAAACGGGGCTCCTCTGGATATGGGCGGAACTCTCGTGCTTCCTATCGAGTGGAGACGGGTATGTCGGGGAACTTCTTGAGTTGCAGCAAGGGTGTGAAGGACCCTTTGGAAGTTCCAGATGTTAGATGTGATTAGCCTCGAGATGCCTCAGCAGAAATGGGCCTCATCTCGCCTGGAGGAGAGAACCTCCTGGATTTTCTAGAGTTGCGGCAGGTGCTCTCAACTTACGACGGGGACCTCAGGGACCCGTTCTGGTGGCCTCAGGAAAGGCCAGTCCCCATGCGAGTTGCTCGGGGGCCTCTCGGGATTCCTCTCCCATCGATGCCAGGGCCTAAGATCTTGTGTGGAGTCGGTGCCGGAACCTGAGGATTCCTCTCCAGTGCTGACATGGATCTTGGGGTACTTCTGGAGTCTCCCCAGGGCAGTCAGTCCTCTACTCGAGTGGGGGCATACACCGTGCGCTTTCCTCCCGAGCTGTAGCAGCAGTGTCACGCTTCCTTCGCGTGTATCAACTGATCTGTGGCTTTCCCTCGAGGCTTTCGCAAGAGGCTTTCCCACGAGGCTTTCCCACAGGGCTGTCCCACGTGCCACTGTGGTGTGAGTCGATCCTCGGCTTGAAAGTCGAGGCAGTGCAGGGAATACAGGTTTCCCTGGAATGGACTGAGACATCTGGGGGACTCTGGGAATGGGGGCACGACTCTGGAGTTCCTCTCGTTTTTCCTCTGGAGAGCGCCTCCTCTTGATGTGGGACGGGAATGCCGCGAATTCTTTCCCGACCACGCAGGGAAAGGATCAAACCTCTCGAGCAATGAGGAGGAAACGTGGCTCCTCTGGATGTGGGCGGGACTTTCCTGCTTCCTCTCGAGTGGAGACGGGTATGTCGGGGAACTTCTTGAGTTGCAGCAAGGGTGTGAAGGACCCTTTGGAAGTTCCATAGGTTAGGTTTGATTAGCCTCGAGACGTCTCAGCGGAAATGGGCCTCATCTCGCCTGGAGGGGAGAACCTCCTGGATTTTCTCGAGTTGCGACAGGTGCTCTCGACTTACGACGGGGACCTCAGGGACCCGCTCTGGTGGCCTCAGAAAAGGCCAGTCCCCATGCGAGTTGCTCGGGTGCCTCTCGGGTTTCCTCTCCCGTCGATGCCGGGGCCTAAGACCTTGTGTGGCTTCGGTGCCGGAATCTGAGGATTCCTCTTCAGTGCTGACATGCTTCTTGGGGTACTTCTGGAGTCTCCCCAGGGGAGTCAGTCCTCGTCTCGAGTGGGGGCATGCACGTGAGCTTTCCTCCCGAGCTGTAGCAGCAGTGTCAGGCATCCCTTCGCCTGGATCAAGGGATCTGTGGCTTTCCCTCGAGGCTTTCCCACGAGGCTTTCCCACGAGGTTTTCCCACAGGGATGTCCCACGTGCCACCGTGGTGTGAGTCCATTCTCGGCTAGAAAGTCGAGACAGTGCAGGGAAAACAGGTTTCCCTGGAATGGACTGAGACATCTGGGAGACTCTGGGAATGGTGGCACGACCCTGGAGTTCCTCTCGCCATTCCTGTAGAGAGCGCCTCCTCTTGAGATGCGACGGGAACGCCGGGAATTCTTTCCCGACCACGCAGGGAAAGGATCCCTCCTCTCGAGCTAGCAGGCGGAAACGGGGCCACTCTGGATATGGGCGGGACCCTTGGGATCCTCTTGAGTAGAGACGGGTATGTCAGGGAACTTCTTGAGTTGCAGCAAGGGTGTGAAGGACCCTTTGGAAGTTCCAGAGTTTAAGTGTGATTACCCCCTTGTTGCCTCAGCGGAAATGGGCCTCATCTCGCCTGGATTGGGGAACCTCCTGGATTTTCTCGAGTTGCGGCAGGTGCTCTCGACTTACGATGGGGACCTCAGGGACCCACCCTGGTGCCCTCAGGAAAGGCCAGTCCCCATGGGAATTGCTCTGGGGCCTCTCGGGATTCCTCTCCCGTAGATTCCGGGGTCTAGATCCTTGTGTGGAGTCCGTGCCGGAACCTGAGCATTCCTCTCCAGTGCTGACATGGATCTTGGGGTACTTCTGGAGTCTCCCCAGGGGAGTCAGTCCTCATCTCGAGTGGGGCATGCACGTGCGATTTCCTCCCGATCTGTAGCAGCAGTGTCATGCTTCTCTTCGCGTGGATCAAGGGATCTGTGTCTTTCCCTCGATGCTTTCCCACGAGGCTTTCCCACAGAGCTGTCCCACGTGCCACCGTTTTGTGAGTCGATCCTCGGCTTGAAAGTCGAGGCAGTGCAGGGAAAACAGGTTTCCCTGGAATGGACTGAGACATCTGGGTGACTCTGGGAATGGTGGCACGACCCTGGAGTTTCTCTGGCCTTTCCTGTGCAGAGCGCCTCTTCTTGAGATACGACGGTAATGCCGGGAATTCTTTCCCGACCACGCAGGGAAAGGATCCCTCCTCTCGGTCTAGGAGGAGGAAACGGGGCTCCTCTGGATATGGGCGGAACTCTCGTGCTTCCTATCGAGTGGAGACGGGTATGTCGGGGAACTTCTTGAGTTGCAGCAAGGGTGTGAAGGACCCTTTGGAAGTTCCAGATGTTAGATGTGATTAGCCTCGAGATGCCTCAGCAGAAATGGGCCTCATCTCGCCTGGAGGAGAGAACCTCCTGGATTTTCTAGAGTTGCGGCAGGTGCTCTCAACTTACGACGGGGACCTCAGGGACCCGTTCTGGTGGCCTCAGGAAAGGCCAGTCCCCATGCGAGTTGCTCGGGGGCCTCTCGGGATTCCTCTCCCGTCGATGCCAGGGCCTAAGATCTTGTGTGGAGTCGGTGCCGGAACCTGAGGATTCCTCTCCAGTGCTGACATGGATCTTGGGGTACATCTGGAGTCTCCACCGTGGATTCAGTCCTCGTCTCGACTTAGGTCATGCACGTGCACTTTCCTCCCGAGCTGTAGCAGCAGTGTCATGCTTCCCTTCGCGTGGATGAAGAAATCTGTGGCTTTCATCGAGGTTTTTGCAGGAGGCTTTCCCACGAGGCTTTCCCACAGGGATGTCCCACGTGCCACCTTGGTGTGAGTCGATCCTCGGCTTGAAAGTCGAGGCAGTGCAGGGAAAACTGGTTTCCCTGGAATGGACTGAGACATCTGGGGGACTCTGTGTATGGTGGCTCGACCCTGGAGTTCCTCTCGCCTTTCCTGTGGAGAGTGCCTCCTCTTGAGATGCGATGGAAACGCCGGGAATTCTTTCCCGAACACGCAGGGAAAGGATCCCTCCTCTCGAGCTAGGAGGCGGAAACGGGGCTCCTCTGGATGTCGGCGGGAGGCTCGAGGTTTCTCTCAAGTGGAGACGGTTATGTCGGGGAACTTCTTGAGTTGCAACAAGTGGGTGATGTACCCTTTGGAAGTTCCAGAGGTTAGGTGTGATTAGCCTCGAGAGGCCTCATTGGAAATGGGCCTCATCTCGCCTGGAGGGGAGAACCTTCTGGATTTTCTCGAGTTGCAGCAGTTTCTCTCCACTTACGACGGGGACCTCAGGGACATGCTCTGGTGGCCTCAGGAAAGGCCATTCCCCATGCGAGTTGCTCGGGGGCCTCTCGGGATTCCTCTCCTGTCGATGCCGGGTCCTAAGACCTTGTGTGGAGTCGGTGCCGGAACCTGAGGATTCCTCTCCAGTCCTGACATGGATCTTGGGGTACGTCCTGAGTCTCCCCTGGGGAGTCAGTCCTCGTCTCGAGTGGGGGCATGCACGTGCGCTTTCCTCCCCAGCTATAGCAGCAGTGTCAGGCTTCCCTTCGCGTGGATCAAGGGATCTGTGGCTTTCCCTCGAGGCTTTCCCACGAGGCTTTCCCTCGAGTCTTTCCCACAAGGCTGTCCCACGTGCCACCGTGGTGAGAGTCGATCCTCGGCTTGAAAGTCGAGGCAGTGCAGGGAAAAAAGGTTTCACTGAATTGGACTGAGACATCTGAGGGACTCTGGGAATGGTGGCACGACCCTGGAGTTCCTCTCGCCTTTCCTGTGGAGAGCGCCTCTTCTTGAGATGCGACGGAAACGTCGGGAATTCTTTCCCGAAAATGAAGGGAAAGGATCCCTCCTCTCGAGCTAGGAGGCGGAAACGGGGCTCCTCTGGATTAGGGCCGGACTCTCGTGCTTCCTTTCGAGTGGAGACGGGTATGTCGGGGAACTTCTTGAGTTGCAGCAAGGGTGTGAAGGACCCTTTGGAAATTCCAGATGTTCGGTGTGATTAGCCTCGAGACGCCTCACCGGAAATGGGCCTCATCTCGCCTGGAGGGGAGAACGTCCTGGATTTTCTCGAGATGCGGCAGGTGCTCTCGACTTACGACGGGGACCTCTGGGACCCGCTCTGGTGGCCTCAGGAAAGGCCAGTCCCCATGCTAGTTGCATGGGGCCTCTCGGGATTCCTCTCCCGTCGATGCTGGGGCCTAAGACCTTGTGTAGAGTCGGTGCAGGAACCGGAGGATTCCACTCCAGTGCTGACATGGTTCCTGGGGTACTTTTGGAGTCTCCCTAAGGGAGTCAGTCCTCGTCTCGAGTTGGGGCATGCACGTGCGCTTTCCTCCCGAGCTGTAGCTGTAGTGTCACGCTTCCCTTCGCGTGGATGAAGGAATCTGTGGCTTTCCCCCGAGTCTTTCCCACGAGGCTTTCCCACGAGGCTTTCGCAAATGGCTGTCCAACGTGCCACCGAGGTGTGAGTCATTCCTCGGCTTGAAAGTCGAGGCAGTGCAAGGAAAACACGTTTCCCTGGAGTGGACTGAGACATCTGGGGGACTCTGGGAATCGTGGCACGACCCTGGAGTTCCTCTCGCCTTTCCTGTAGAGAGCGCCCCCTCTTGAGCTGCGATTGGAAGGCCAGGAATTCTTTCCTGAACACGCAGGGAAAGGAACCCTCCTCTCGAGCTAGGAGGCGGAAACGGGGCTCCTCTGGATGTGGGCGGGACTCTCGTGCTTCCTCTCGAGTCAAGACGGGTATGTCGGGGAACTTCTTGAGTTGCAGCAATGGTGTGAAGGACCCTTTGAAAGTTCCAGAGGTTAGGTGTGATTAGCCTCGAGAAGCCTCAGCGGAAATGGGCCTCATCTCGCCTGGAGGGGAGAACCTCCTGGATTTTCTCGAGTTGCGGCAGGTGCTCTCGACTTACGATGGGAACCTCTGGAACATGATCTGGTGGCCTCAGGAAAGGCCAGTCCCCATGCGAGTTTCTCGGGGGCCTCTCGGTATTCCTCTCCCATCGATGCCGCGGCCTAAGACCTTGTGTGGAGTCGGTGCCGGAACCTGAGGATTCCTCTCCAGTGTTGACATGGATCTTGGGGTACTTCCTGAGTCTCCCCTGTGGAGTCAGTCCTCGTCTCGAGTCGGGGAATACACGTGCGCTTTCCTCCCCAGCTGTAGCAGCAGTGTCACGCTTCCCTTGGCGTGGATCAAGGGATCTGTGGCTTTCCCTCGAGGCTTTCCCACGATGCTTTCCCACGAGGCTTTCCAAAAAGGCTGCCCACGTGCCACCGTGTTGTGAGTCGATCCTCGGCTTGAAAGTCGAGGCACTGCAGGGAAAACAGGTTTCCCTGGAATGGACTGATACATCTGGGGGACTCTGGGAATGGTGGCACGACCGTGGAGTTCCTCTCGCCTTTCCTGTGGAGAGCGCCTCCTCTTGAGATGCGACGGAAATGCCGGGAATTCTTTCCCGACCACGCAGGGGAAGGATCCCTCCTCTCGAGCTAGGAGGCGGAAACGGGGCTCCTCTGGATGAGGGCGGGACTCTCGTGATTCCTCTCGAGTGGAGACGGGTATGTCGGGGAAATTCTTGAGTTGCAGCAAGGGTGTGAAAGACCCTTTGTAAGTTCCAGACGTTAGGTGTGATTAGCCTCGAGATGCCTCTGGGGAAATGGGCCTCATCTCGCCTGGAGGGGAGAACCTCCTGGATTTTCTCGAGTTGTGGCAGGTGCTCTCGACTTACGACGGGGACCTCACGGACCCGCTCTGGTGGCCTCAGGAAAGGCCAGTCCCCAAGCGAGTTGCTCGGGGGCCTCTCGGGATTCCTCTCCCTTCGATGCCGGGGCCTAAGACCTTGTGTGGAGTAGGTGCCGGAACCTGAGGATTCCTCTCCAGTGCTGACATGGATCTTGGGGTACTTCTGGAGTCGCCCCAGAGGAGTCATTCCTCGTCTCGAGTGGGGGCATGCACGTGCGCTTTCCTCCCGAGATGTAGCAGCAGTGTCATGCTTCCCTTCGCGTGGATCAAGGGATCTGCAACTTTCCCTCGAGGCTTTCCCACGAGGCTTTCCCTCGAGGCTTTCCCACAGGGCTGTCCCACGTGCCACCTTGGTGTGAGTCGATCCTCGGCTTGAAAGTCGAGGCAGTGCAGGGAAAACAGGTTTCCCTGGAATGGACTGAGACATCTGGGGGACTCTGGGAATGGTGGCACGACCCTGGAGTTCCTCTCGCCTTTCCTGTGGAGAGTGCCTCCTCTTGAGATGCGACGGGAACGCCGGGAATTCTTTCCCGACCACGCAGGGAAATATCCCTCCTCTCGAGCTATGAGGCGGAAACGGGGCTCCTCTGGATGAGGGCGGGACTCTCGTGCTTCCTCTCCAGTGGAGACGGGTATGTTGGGGAACTTCTTGAGTTGCAGCAAGGGTGTGAAGGACCCTTTGGAAAGTCAAGAGGTTAGGTGTGATTAGCCTCGAGATGCCTCAGCGGAAATGGGCCTAAAATCGCCTGGAAGGGAGAACCTCCTGGATTTTCTCGAGGTGCGGCAGGTGCTCTCGACTTACAATGGGGACCTCAGGGACCCGCTCTGGTGGCCTCAGGAAAGGCCAGTCCCCATGCGCCTTGCTCGGGGGCCTCTCGGCATTCCTCTCCCGTCGATGCCGGGGCCTGAGATGTTATGTGGAGTCGGTGCCGGAACCTGAGGATTCCTCTCCAGTGCTGACATGGATCTTGGGGTACTTCTGGAGTCTCCCCAGGGGAGTCAGTCCTCGGCTCGAGTGGGTGCATGCACCTGTGCTTTCCTCCCGAGCTGTAGCAGCAGTGTCACGCTTCCCTTCGAGTGGATCAAAGGATCTGTGGCTTTCCCTCGAGGCTTTCCCATGAGGCTTTCCCACAAGGCTGTCCCACGTGCCACCGTGCTGTGAATTGACCCTCGGCTTGAAAGTCGAGGCAGTGCAGGGAATACAGGTTTCCCTGGAATGGACTGAGACCTCTGGGGGACTATCAGATTGGTGGCACACCCTGGAGTTCCGCTCGCCTTTCCTGTGGAGAGGGCCTCCTCTTGAGATGCGACGGGAACGCCGGGAATTCTTTCCTGAGAACACAGGGAAAGGATCCCTCCTCTCGAGCTAGGAGGCGGAAACGGGGCTCCTCTAGATGTGGGCGGGAATCTCGTGCTTCCTCTCGAGTGGAGACGGGTATGTCAGGGAACTTCTTGAGTTGCAGCAAGGGTGTGAAGGACCCTTTGGAAGTTCCATAGGTTAGGTGTGATTCGCCTCGAGACGCCTCTGGGAAATGGGCCTCATCTCGCCTGGAGGGGAGTACTTCCTGAATTTTCTCGAGTTGTGGCAGGCGCTCTCGACTTACGACGGGGACCTCAGGGACCCGCTCTGGTGGCCTCAGGAAAGGCCAGTCTACATGCGAGTTGATTGGGGGCCTCTCGGGATTCCTCTCTCGTCGATGCCAGGGCCTAAGATCTTGTATGGAGTCCGTGCCGGAACCTGAGCATTCCTCTCCAGTGCAGACATGGATCCTGGGGTACTTCTGGAGTCTCCCCAGGGGAGTCAGTCCTCGTCTCGAGCGGGGGCATGCACGTGCGCTTTCCTCCCGAGCTGTAGCACAAGTGTCACGCTTCCCTTCGCGTGGATCAAGAGATCTGTGGCTTTCCCTTGAGGCTTTCCCACGAGGCTTTCCCACGAGGCTTTCTCACAGGGCTGTCCCACGATGCCACCGTGGTGTGAGTCTATCCTCGGCTTTAAAGTCGAGGCAGTGCAGGGAAAACAGGTTTCCCTGGAATGGACTGAGACATCTGGGGGACTCTGGGAATGGTGTCACGACCCTGGAGTTCCTCTCGCCTTTCCTGTGGAGAGCGTCTCCTCTTGTGATGCGACGGGAACGCCGGGAATTCTTTCCCGAACACGCAGGGAAAGGATCCCTCCTCTCGAGCTAGGAGGCGGAAACGGGGCTCCTCTGGATGTGGGCAGAACTCTCCTCCTTCCTCTCGAGTGGAGACGGGTATGTCGGGAAACTTCCTGAGTTGCATCAAGGGTGCAAAGGACCTTTTGGAAGCTCCAGAGGTTAGGTGTGATTAGCCTCGAGGACGCCTCAGCGGAAATGGGCCTCTTCTCGCCTGGAGGGGAGAACCTCCTGGATTTTCTCGAGTTGCAGCAGGTGCTCTCGACTTACGACGAGGACCTCAGGGACCCCGCTCTGGTGACCTCAGGAAAGGCCAGTCCCCATGCGAGTTGCTTCGGGGCCTCTCGGGATTCCTCTCCTGTCGATGCCAGGGCCTAAGATCTTGTATGGAGTCCGTGCCGGAACTGAGCATTCCTCTCCAGTGCAGACATGGATCCTGGGTTACTTCT
>NW_017214744.1:0-14455 GCF_001704415.2 Capra hircus
CCCTTTGGAAGTTCAGATTTAGATGTGATTAGCCTCCAGACGCCTCAGCGGAAATGGGCCTTATCTCGCCTGGAGGGGAGAACCTCCTGGATTTTCTCGGAGTTGCGGCAGGTGCTCTCGACTTATGACGGGGACCTCAGGGACCCGCTCTGGTGGCCTCAGCAAAGACAAGTCCCCATGCGAATTGCACGGGGGCCTCTCGGGAATCCTCTCCCCTCGATGCCGGTTGCTAAGACCTTGTGTGGAGTCGGTGCCGGAACCTGAGGATTCCTCTGCAGTGCTGACATGGATCTTGGGGTATTTCTGGAGTCTCCCCAGGAGAGTGAGTCCCTCGACTTGAGTGGGGGCATGCACGTGCCCTTTCCTCCCAAGCTGTAGCAGCAGTATCACGCTTCCCCTTCGCGTGGATCAAGGGATCTGTGGCTTTCCCTCGAGGCTTTCCCACGTGGCATTCCTACAGGTGCCTCTCGACTCACGACGGGGACCTCAGGGACCTGCTCTGGTGGCCTCTGGAAAGGCCATTCCCTATGCGAGTTGCTCGGGGCCTCTCGGGATTCCTCTCCCGTCGATGCCGGGGCCTACGATCTCGGGTGGAGTGGGTGCCGGAACCTGAGGATTCCTCTCCAGTGCTGACATGGATCTTGGGGTACTTCTGGAGTCTCCCCACGGGAGTCAGTCCTCGTCTCGAGTGGGGGGCATGCACGTGCGGCTTTCTTCCTGATCTGTAGCAGCAGTGTTCCACTTCCCTTCGCTTGTATCAAGGGATCTGTGGCTTTCGCTCGGAGGGTTTTCCCTCGAGGCTTTTCCCACAGGGCTGTCCCACGTGCCACCGTGGTGTGAGTCGATCCTCGGCTTGAAAGTCGAGGCAGTGCAGGGAAAAACAGGCTTCCCTGGAATGGACTGAGATATCTGGGGGACTCTGGGAATGGTGGCAGGACCCTGGAGTTCCTCTCGCCTTTTCCTGTGAAGAGCGCCCCCTCTTGAGCTGCGATGGGAAGGGCCAGGATTTCTTTTCCCGAAACACGCAGGGAAAGGAACCCTCCTCTCGAGCTAGGAGGCGGAAACGGGTCTCCTCTGGATATGGGCGGGACCTCTCGTGCTTCCTCTCGAGTGGAGACGGTATGTCGGGGAACTTCTTCAGTTGTAGCAAGGGTGTGGAAGGACCCTCTGGAAGTTCCAGAGGTTAGGTGTGATTAGCCTCGAGACGCCTCAGCGTAAATGGGCCTCATCTCGGCCTGGAGGGGAGAACCTCCTGGATTTTCTCGAGTTGCGGCAGGTGCTCTCGGACTTACGACGGGGACCTCAGGGACCCGCTCTGGTGGCCTCAGGAAAGGCCAGTCCGCATGCGAGTTGCTCGGGGGCCTCTCGGGATTCCTCTCCCGTCGATGGCCGGGGCCTAAGACTGCCAGGAGCCAGTGTGAGGAAGCCCCGCCCGTGACAAGGTTATGAGGAAGGAAGCTGACATACGCAAGGCGTGCTCAGACTTCAGGGACCTCTCTGGAAATTTTTAAGCATGTACCCCAACAAAAATCTGCCGGTTTTTTGTGCTCTGCTTTTTTTCTCTCTTCTGACCTTTTCTGGAAAAAGTCAATTCAGGGCGTTATTCTTCTGCATTTGAAAGAGTGTTTCAATCCAAAAACCTCTGATGGCTTTCTAGCCTGCCTGTAGAACTCGTACAGCTGCGCTTGTGATTGTTTGAGGCCTCCTGACCGCAGGAGGCACAGGAAGCTTAAAACATCCTAGGAATGCAGGAGCTTCCGAGGAGTCAAAATCTTTAGAATAGGACTGATTAAAAGTTTCATTTTTTGGGTCAATGCTTGCTGCCAAATTTTCATATCCTTTTATTTTTAGATATAGTTGGTATATAGAAAAACAAGTAGTAGACCTGGTATTAGCAACATTAGATCTTTGAGTTAAGTACCTTCTTTGTTATAACCCACTGCACCTTTGTTCTATTAGAGATGTAACTTTAAATGCTTTAAGGAGATGCAGATTAAAGAAAAACACTTCAGGGGAAACAAAATTAACATTCATTAAGGAAGAGAGCCAAAAAGTGTTAACAAGGCCTCTTGGCGCAGAAGATAATGTAAATCACCTGAGACCTTTTGTATACAAAATGATATACAGAAAGAATCTGGGTTGCGAGCACTACATAATTTTTTGTGTTATCCATTGATCTCCATGTTTTATCAAAAGTATAAAAGGCCTTCTGAACAATGAATGAGGAGGCCAGGGGCCGGGGGCCAGTTTCTCGGACCAGCTTCTCGAACTAGTCTCTCAGCCTGGTTTTCCTTGGGACTCTGGCTCCCCCCGTGTCTTTCTCTCTCTTTCTTCTTCTCTACCTTTTCCTTCTCTCTGCTCTTTACTATAACTTCAGGCTGAATCTCCACCTGGAGTACGGAGGCTCGCCAGGTCTACTTACTTGGCCTGGCTGTTAAGACCCGCACGAAAGGGAGCTTAAGGCGAGGCACCCTTAGATATTCAAGCGGGCGGCCGGTGGCCCAACGTAGGTGGTGCAAATTCCTTGTCCTGAATTTTATTGGCCTTCCGCGTAAACCAAGCTATTCAGCCCTCTTCCTCCACTTAATCTTCTTACTAAACTATAGTTTCCTAATCTAATCTTACATTAATAAATAAACAAGTCTTTCCACGCGAACGCCGGCCACCCTTCGAATTCCCTGGATCCACCGGGGCTGGACCCCGGCATAAGACTTGTGTGGAGTCGGGTGGCGGAACCTGAGGATTCCTCTCCAGGGCTGACATGGATCTTGGGGTACTTTGGAGTCTCCCCAAGGGGAGTCAGTCCTCGTCTCGAGTGGGGGCATGCACGTGCGCTTTTCTCCCCAGCTCTAGCAGCAGTGTCACGCTTCCCGTCGAGTGGATCAAAGGATCTGTGGCTTTCCCTCGAGGCTTTCCCACGAGGCTTTCCCACGTGGCTTTCCCACAGGGCTGTCCCACGTGCCACCGTGGTGTGAGTCGATCCTCGGCTTGAAAGTCGAGGCCAGTGCAGGGAATAAAGGTTTCCCTAAATGGACTGAGACATCTGGGGGACTCTGGGAATGGGTGGCACGACCCTGGAGTTCCTCTCGCCTTTCCTCTGGAGAGCGGCCTCCTCTTGAGATGCGACGGGAACACCGGGAATTCTTTCCCGACCACGCAGGGAAAGATCCCTCCACTCCAGCTAGGAGGCGGAAACAGCGCTCCTCTGGATGAGGGAGGGACTCTCGTGATTCCTCTCGAGTGGAGACGGTTATGTCGGGGAACTTCTTGAGTTGCAGCAAGGGTGTGAAGGACCCTTTGGAAGTTCCAGAGGTTAGGTGTGATTAGCCTCGAGACGCCTCCGCGGAAATTGCCCTAATCTCGCCTGGAGGGGAGAACCTCCTGGATTTTCTCCAGTTGCGGGCAGGTGCTCTCGGCTTATGACGGGGACCTCAGGGACCCGCTCTGGTGGCCTCAGGAAAGGCCAGTCCCCAGCGAGTTGGTCGGGGGCATCTCAGGATTCCTCTCCTGTCGATGCCGGGGCCCTAAGACCTTGTGTGGAGTCGGTGCCGGAACCTGAGGATTCCTCTCCGGTGCTGACATGGATCTTGGGGTACTTCTGGTGTCTCGCCAGGGGAGTCAGTCCTCGTCTCGAGTGGGGGTTGCACTTGCGCTTTCCTCCCGAGCTGTAGCAGCAATGTCACGCTTCCCTTCGCTTGGATCAAGGGATCTGTGGCTTTCGCTCGAGGTTTTCCCTCGAGGCTTTCCCACAGGGCTGTCCCACGTGCCACCGTGGTGTGAGTCGATCCTCGGCTTGAAAGTCGAGGCAGTGCAGGGAAAACAGGCTTCCCTGGAATGGACTGAGATATCTGGGGGACTCTGGGAATGGTGGCAGGACCCTGGAGTTCCTCTCGCCTTTCCTGTGAAGAGCGCCCCCTCTTGAGCTGCGATGGGAAGGCCAGGATTTCTTTCCCGAACACGCAGGGAAAGGAACCCTCCTCTCGAGCTAGGAGGCGGAAACGGGTCTCCTCTGGATATGGGCGGGACTCTCGTGCTTCCTCTCGAGTGGAGACGGTATGTCGGGGAACTTCTTCAGTTGTAGCAAGGGTGTGAAGGACCCTCTGGAAGTTCCAGAGGTTAGGTGTGATTAGCCTCGAGACGCCTCAGCGGAAATGGGCCTCATCTCGCCTGGAGGGGAGAACCTCCTGGATTTTCTCGAGTTGCGGCAGGTGCTCTCGACTTACGACGGGGACCTCAGGGACCCGCTCTGGTGGCCTCAGGAAAGGCCAGTCCGCATGCGAGTTGCTCGGGGGCCTCTCGGGATTCCTCTCCCGTCGATGCCGGGGCCTAAGACTGCCAGGAGCCAGTGTGAGGAAGCCCGCCCGTGACAAGGTTATGAGGAAGGAAGCTGACATACGCAAGGCGTGCTCAGACTTCAGGGACCTCTCTGGAAATTTTTAAGCATGTACCCCAACAAAAATCTGCCGGTTTTTGTGCTCTGCTTTTTTCTCTCTTCTGACCTTTTCTGGAAAAAGTCAATTCAGGGCGTTATTCTTCTGCATTTGAAAGAGTGTTTCAATCCAAAAACCCTCTGATGGCTTTTCTAGCCTGCCTGTAGAACTCGTACAGCTGCGCTTGTGATTGTTTGAGGCCTCCTGACCGGCAGGAGGCACAGGAAGCTTAAAACATCCTAGGAATGCAGGAGCTTCCGAGGAGTCAAAATCTTTAGAATAGGACTGATTAAAAGTTTCATTTTTTGGGGTCAATGCTTGCTGCCAAATTTTCATATCCTTTATTTTTAGATATAGTTGGTATATAGAAAAACAAGTAGTAGACCTGGTATTAGCAACATTAGATCTTTGAGTTAAGTACCTTCTTTGTTATAACCCACTGCACCTTTGTTCTATAGAGATGTAACTTTAATGCTTTAAGGAGATGCAGATTAAAGAAAAACACTTCAGGGGAAACAAAATTAACATTCATTAAGGAAGAGAGCCAAAAAGTGTTAACAAGCCTCTTGGCCAGAAGATAATGTAAATCACCTGAGACCTTTTGTATACAAAATGATATACAGAAAGAATCTGGGTTGCGAGCACTACATAATTTTGTGTTATCCATTGATCTCCATGTTTTATCAAAAGTATAAAAGGCCTTCTGAACAATGAATGAGGAGGCCAGGGGCCGGGGGCCAGTTTCTCGGACCAGCTTCTCGAACTAGTCTCTCAGCCTGGTTTCTTGGGACTCTGGCTCCCCCGTGTCTTTCTCTCTCTTTCTTCTTCTCTACCTTTCCTTCTCTCTGCTCTTTACTATAACTTCAGGCTGAATCTCCACCTGGAGTACGGAGGCTCGCCAGGTCTACTTACTTGGCCTGGCTGTTAAGACCCGCACGAAAGGGAGCTTAAGGCGAGGCACCCTTAGATATTCAAGCGGGCGCCGGTGGCCCAACGTAGGTGGTGCAAATTCCTTGTCCTGAATTTTATTGGCCTTCCGCGTAAACCAAGCTATTCAGCCCTCTTCCTCCACTTAATCTTCTTACTACACTATAGTTTCCTAATCTAATCTTACATTAATAAATAAACAAGTCTTTCCACGCGAACGCCGGCCACCCTTCGAATTCCCTGGATCCACCGGGGCTGGACCCCGGCATAAGACCTTGTGTGGAGTCGGGTGCGGAACCTGAGGATTCCTCTCCAGGGCTGACATGGATCTTGGGGTACTTCTGGAGTCTCCCCAAGGGAGTCAGTCCTCGTCTCGAGTGGGGGCATGCACATGCACTTTTCTCCCCAGCTCTAGCAGCAGTGTCACGCTTCCCGTCGAGTGGATCAAAGGATCTGTGGCTTTCCCTCGAGGCTTTCCCACGAGGCTTTCCCACGTGGCTTTCCCACAGGGCTGTCCCACGTGCCACTGTGGTGTGACTCTATCCTCAGCTTGAAAGTCGAGGCAGTGCAGGGAAAACAGGTTTCCCTGGAATGGACTGGAGATATCTGGGGGACTCTGGGAATGGCGGCACGACCTGGAGTTACTCTCACCTTTCCTGTGGAGAGCACCTCCTCTTTAGATGCGACGGAACACTGGGAATTCTATCCCGACCACGCAGGGGAAGGATCCTCCTCTCGAGCTAGGAGACGGAAACGGGGCTCCTCTGGATATGGGCGGGAGTCTCGTGCTTCCTCTCGATTGGAGACGGGTATGTCGGGGAACTTCTTGAGTTGCAGCAAGGGTGTGAAGGACCCTTTGGAAGTTCCAGAGGTTAGGTGTGATTAGCCACGAGGAGCCTGAGCGGAAATGGGCCTCATCTCGCCTGGAGGGGAGAACCGCCTGGATTTTCGCGAGTTGCCGCAGGTGCTCTCGACTTATGAGGGGGACCTCAGGGACACGCTCTGGTGGCCTCAGGAAAGACCAGTCGCCATGGGAGTTGCTCGGGGGCCCCTCGGGATTCCACTCCCGTCGATGCCGGGGCCTAAGACCTTGTGTGGACTGGGGGTCAGAAACTGAGGATTCCTCTCCAGTGCTGACATGGATCTTGGGGGACTTCAGGAGTCTCCCCAGAGGAGTCAGTCCTCGTCTCGATTGGGGGCATGCACGTGCGATTTCCTCTAGAGCTGTAGCAGCAGTGTCACACTTCCCTTCGCGTGGATCAAGGGATCTGTGGCTTTCCCTCGAGGCTTTCCCACGAGGCTTTCCCACGAGGCTTTCCCACAGGGCTGTCCCACGTGCCACCGTGGTGTGAGTGGATCCTCGGCTTCAAAGTCGAGGCAGTGCAGGGAAAACAGGTTTCCCTAGAATGGACATAGACATCTGGGGGACTCTGGGAATGGTGGCACTACCCTGGAGTTCCTCTCGCCTTTCCTGTGGAGAGCGCCTCCTCTTGAGATGCGACGGGAACGCCGGGAAATATTTCCCGACCACGCACGGAAAGGATCCCTCCTCTCGAGCTAGGAGGCAGAAAAGGGGCTCCTCTGGATGTGGGCGGGACTCTCGTGCTTCCTCTCGAGTGGAGACGGGTATGTCGGGGAACTTCTTGAGTTGCAGCAAGGGTGTGAAGGACCCTTTGGAAGTTCCAGAGGTTAGGTGTGAATAGCCTCGAGACGCCTCAGCGGAAATGGGCCTCAACTCGCCTGGAGGGAAGAACCTCCTGGATTTTCTCGAGTTGCGGCAGGTGCTCTCGACTTACAACGGGGACCTCAGGGACCCACTCTGGTGGCCTCAGGAAAGGCCAGTCCACATGCGAGGTGCTTGGGGGCCTCTCGGGATTCCTCTCCCGTCGATGCCGGGGCCTAAGACCTTGCTTGGAGTCGGTGCCGGAACGTGAGGATTCCTCTCCAGTGCTGACATGGATCTTGGGCTACTTCTGTAGTCTCCCCAGGGGAGTCAGTCCTCGTCTCGAGTGGGGGCATGCACGTGCGCTTTCCTACCGAGCTGTAGCAGCAGTGTCAAGCTTCCCTTCGAGTGGATCAAGGGATCTGCGGCTTTCCCTCGAGGCTTTCCCCGAGTCTTTCCCACGAGGCTTTCCCACAGGGCTGTCCCACGTGCCACCGTGGTGTGAGTTGATCCTCGGCTTCAAAGTCGAGGCAGTGCAGGGAAAATAATTTTCCCTGGAATGGACTGAGACATCTGGGGGACGCTGGGAATGGTGGCACGACCCTGGAGTTCCTCTCGCCTTTCCTGTGGAGAGCACCTCCTCTTGAGGTGCGACAGGAACGCGGGGAATTCTTTCCCCACCACGCAGGGAAAGGATCCCTTCTCCCGAGCTAGGAGTCGGAAACGGGTCTCCTCTGGATGTGGGCGGGACTCTCGTGCTTCCTCTCAAGTGGAGACGGGTATGTCGGGGAACTTCTTGAGTTGCAGCAAGGGTGTGAAGGACCCTTTGGAAGTTCCAGATGTTAGATGTGATTAGCCTCCAGACGCCTCAGCGGAAATGGGCCTCATCTCGCCTGGAGGTTAGAACCTCCTGCATTTTCTCGAGTTTCGGCAGGTGCTCTCGACTTACGACAGGGACCTCTGTTACCCGCTCTGGTGGCCTCAGGAAAGGCCAGTCCGCATGCGAGTTTGCTCGGGGGACTCTCGGGATTCCTCTCCCGTCGATGCCAGGGCCTAAGACCTTGTGTGGAGTCGGTGCTGGAACCTGAGGATTCCTCTCCAGTGCTGACATGGATCTTGGGGTACTTCTGTAGTCTCCCCAGGGGAGTCAGTCCTCATCTCGATTGGGGCCATGCACGTGCGCTTTCCTCCCTACCTGTAGCAGCAGTGTTGCGCTTCCTTTCGCGTGGATCAAGGGATCTGTGGCTTTCCCTCGAGGCTTTCCCACGAGGCTTTCCCACAGGGCTGTCCCAAGTGCCACCGTGGTGTGAGTTGATCCTCGGCTTGAATGTCGAGGCAGTGCAGGGAAAACAGCTTTCCCTGGAATGGACTGAGACATCTGGGGGACTCTGGGAATGGTGACACGACCCTTGAGTCCCTCTCGCCTTTCCTGTGGAGAGCTCCTCCTCTTGAGATGCGACGGGAACGCCGGGAATTCTTTCCCGACCCCGCAAGGAAAGGATCCCTCGTCTGCAGCTATGAGGCGGAAAAGGGGCTCCTCTGGATGTAGGCGGGACGCTCGTTCTTCCTCTCGAGTGGAGATGGGTATGTCGAGGAACTTCTTGAGTTGCAGCAAGGGTGTGAAGGACCCTTTGGAAGTTCCAGAGGTTAGGTGTGATTAGCCTCGAGATGCCTCAGTAGAAGTGAGCCTCACCTCGCCTGAAGGGGAGAACCTCTGGATTTTCTCGAGTTGCGTCAGGTGCTCTCAACTTACGACGGGGACCTCAGGGACGCACTCTGGTGGCCTCAGGAAAGGCCAGTCCCCATGCGAGTTGCTCGGGGGCCTCTGAGGATTCCACTCCCATCGATGCCGGAGCATAAGGCCTTGTGTGGAGTCGGTGCCGGAACCTGAGGATTCATCTCCAGTGCTGACATGGATCTTGGGGTACTTTGGAGTCTCCCCAGGGGAGTCAGTACTCGTCTCAAGTGGGGGCAGGCACATGGGCTTTCCCCCCGGTCTGTAGCAGCAGTGTGGCGATTCCCTTCGCGTGGATCAAGGGATCTGTGGCTTTCCCTCGAGGCTTTCCCACGAGGCTTTCCCACAGGGCTGTCCCACGTGCCACCGTGGTGTGAGTCGAAAATCGGCTTGAAAGTCGAGGCAGTGCTGGGAAAACAGGTTTCCCTGGAATGGACTGAGACATCTGGGGGACTCTGGGAATGGTGGCACAACCCTGCAGTTCCTCTCGCCTTTCCTGTGGAGGGTGCCTCCTCTTGAGATGCGACGGGATCGCCGGGAATTCTTTCCCGAACACGCAGGGAAAGGATCCCTCCTCTCGAGCTAGGAGGCAGAAACGGGTCTCCTCTGGATGTGGGCCGGAGTCTCGTGCTTCCTTTCGAGTGGAGCCGGATAAGTCGGGGAACTTCTTGAGTTGCAGCAAGGGTGTGAAGGACCCTTTGGAAGTTCCAGAGGTTAGGTGTGATTAGCCTCGAGAAGTCTCAGCGGAAATGGGCCTCATCTCGCCTGGAGGGGAGAACCTCCTGGATTTTCTCGAGTTGCGGCAGGTGGTCTCGACTTACGACGGGGACCTCAGGGACCCGCTCTGGTGGCCTCAGGAAAGGCCAGTCCCCATGCGAGTTGCTCGGGGGCCTCTCGGGATTCCTCTCCCTTCGATGCCGGGGCCTAAGATCTTGTGTGGAGTCGGTGCCGGAACCTGAGGATTCCTCTCCAGTGCTGACGTGCATCTTCGGGTACTTCTGGAGTCTCCCCAGGGGAGTCAGTCCTCGTCTCGAGTGGGGGCATGCACGTGCGCTTTCCTCCCTAGCTGTAGCAGCAGGGTCGCGCTTCCCTTCGCGTGGATCAAGGGATCTGTGGCTTTCTCTCGAGGCTTTCCCACGAGGCTTTCCCACAAGGATTTCCCACAGGGCTGTCCCACGTGCCACCGTGGTGTGAGTCGATCCTCGGCTTGAAAGTCGAGGCAGTGCAGGGAAAACAGGTTTCCCTGGAAATGGACTGAGACATCAGGGCGACCCTGGGAATGGTGGCACGACCCTGGAGTTCCTCTCGCCTTTCCTGTGGAGAGCGCCTCCTCTTGAGACGCGACGGGAACGCGGGGAATTCTTTCCCCACCACGCAGGGAAAGGATCCCTCCTCTCGAGCTAGGAGGCGGAAAGGTGGCTCCTCTGAATGTGGGCGGGACTCTCGTTATTACTCTCGAGTGGAGACGGGTATGTCGGGGAACTTCTTGAGTTGCAGCAAGGGTGTGAAGGACCCTTTGGAAGTTCCAGGGGTTAGGTGTGATTAGCCTCGAGACGCCTCATCGGAAATGGGCCTCATCTCGCCTGGAGGGGAGAACCTCCTGAATTTTCTCGAGTTGCGGCAGGTGCTCTCGACTTACTTCGGGGACCTCAGGGACCCGCTCTGGTGGCCTCAGGAAAGGCCAGTCCCCATGAGAGTTGCTCGGGGGCCTCTCGGGATTCCTCTCCCGTCGATGTCGGGGCCTAAGACCTTGTGTGGAGTCGGGGCCAAAACCTGAGGATTCCTCTCCAGTGCTGACATGGATCTTGGGGTACTTCTGGAGTCTCCCCAGGGGAGTCAGTCCTCGTCTCTAGTGGGGGCATGCACGTGCGATTTCCTCCCGAGCTGTAGCAGCAGTGTCACGCTTCCCTTTGCGTGGATCAAGGGATCTGTGGCTTTCCCTCGAGGCTTTCCCAGTAGACTTTCCCACGAGGCTTTCCCACAGGGCTGTCCCACGTGCCACCGTGGTGTGAGTCGATCCTTGGCTTGAATGTCGAGGCAGTGCAGGGAAAACAGGTTTCCCTGGAATGGACTGAGACATCTGGGGGACTCTGGGAATGGTGGCACTACCCTGGAGTTCCTCTCGCAATTCCTGTGGAGAGCACCTCCTCTTGAGATGCGACGGGAACACCGGGAATTCTTTCCGAACCAAGCAGGGAAAGGATCCGTCCTTTCGAGCTAGGAGGCGGAAACGGGGCTCCTCTGGATGTGGCCGGGACTCTCGTGCTTCCTCTCGAGTGGAGACGGGTATGTCGGGGAACTTCTTGAGTTGCAGCAAGGGTGTGAAAGACCCTTTGGAAGTTCCAGATGTTAGATGTGATTAGCCCCAAGTCGCCTCAGCGGAAATGGGCCTCATCTCGCCTGGAGGGGTGAACCTCCTGGATTTTCTCGAGTTGTGGCAGGTGCTCTCGACTTACGATGGGGACCTCAGGGACCCGCTCTTGTGGCCTCAGGAAAGGCCAGTCCCCATGCGAGTTGCTCGGGGGCCTCTCGGGATTCCTCTCACTTCGGTGCCGGGGCCTAAGACCTTGTGTGGAGTCGGTGCCGGAACCTGAGGATTCCTCTCCAGTGCTGACATGGATCTTGGGGTACTTCTGGAGTCTCCCCAGGGGAGTCAGTCTTCGTCTCTAGTGGGGGCATGCACGTGCGATTTCCTCACGAGCTGTAGCAGCAGTGTCACGCTTCCCTTCGCATGGATCAAGGGATCTGTGGCTTTCCCTCGAGGCTTTCCCACGAGGATTTCCACGAGGCTTTCCCACGAGACTTTCCCACAGGGCTGTCCCACTTGCCACCGTGGTGTGAGTCGATCCTAGGCTTGAAAGTCGAGGCAGTGCAGGGAAAAGAGTTTACCCTGGAATGGACTGAGACATCTCGGTGACTCTGGGAATGGTGGCACGACCCTGGAGTTCCTCTCGCCTTTCCTGTGGAGAGCGCCTCCTCTTGAGATGCGACGGGAACGCCGGGAATTCTTTCCCGACCACGCAGGGAAAGGATCCCTCCTCTCGAGCTAGGAGGCAGAAACGGGTCTCCTCTGGAGGTGGGCGGGACTCTCGTGCTTCCTTTCTAGTGGAGCCGGGTAAGTAGGGGAACTTCTTGAGTTGCAGCAAGGGTGTGAAGGACCCTTTGGAATTTCCAGAGGTTAGGTGTGATTAGCCTCGAGACGCCTCAGCCGAAATGAGCCTCATCTCGCCTGGAGGGGAGAACCTCCTGGATTTTCTCGAGTTGCGGCAGGTGCTCTCGACTTACGACGGGGACCTCAGGGACCCGCTCTGTTGGCCTCAGGAAAGGCCAGTCCCCATGCGAGTTGCTCGGGGGCCTCTCGGGATTCCTCTCCCGTCGATGCCGGGGCCTAAGATCTTGTGTGGAGTCGGTGCCGGAACCTGAGGATTCCTCTCCAGTGCTGACATGCATCTTGGGGTACTTCTGGAGTATCCCCAGGGGAGTCAGTCCTCGTCTCGAGTCTGGGCATGCACGTGCGCTTTCCTCACTAGCTGTAGCAGCAGGGTCGCGCTTCCTTTCGCGTGGATCAAGGGATCTGTTGCTTTCCCTCGAGGCTTTCCCAGGAGGCTTTCCCACGAGGCTTTCCCACAGGGCTGTCCCACGTGCCACCGTGGTGTGAGTCAATCCTCGGATAGAGAGTCGAGGCAGAGCAGGGAAAACAGGTTTCCCTGGAATGGACTGAGACATCTGGGGACTCTGGGAATGGTGGCACGACCCTGGAGTTCCTCTCGCCTTTCCTGTGGAGAGCGCCTCCACTTGAGATGCGACGGGAACGCGGGGAATTCTTTCCCGACCACGCAGGGAAAGGATCCCTCCTCTCGAGCTAGGAGGCGGAAACGGGGATCCTCAGATGTGGGCGGGACTCTCGTGCTTCCTCTCGAGTGGAGACGGGTATGTCGGGGAACTTCTTGAGTTGCAGCAAGGGTGTGAAGGACCCTTTGGAAGTTCCAGATGTTAGATGTGATTAGCTTCTGGAGACGCCTCAGCGGAAATGGGCCTCATCTCGCCTGGAGGGGAGAACTCCTGGATTTTCCTCGAGTTGCGGCAGGTGCTCTCGACTTACGATGGGGACCTCAGGGACCCGCTCTGGTGGCCTCAGGAAAGGCCAGTCCCCATGCGAGATTGCTCCGGGGCCTCTCGGGATTCCTCTCCCGTCGATGCCGGGGCCTAAGATCTTGTGTGGAGTCGGTGCCGGAACCTGAGGATTCCTCTCCAGTGCTGACATGGATCTTGGGGTACTTCTGGAGTCTCCCCAGGTGAGTCAGTCCTCGTCTCTAGTGGGGGCATGAACGCTGCGCTTTCCTCCGAGCTGTAGCAGCAGTGTCACGCTTCCCTTCGCGTGGCATCAAGGGATCTGTGTCTTTCCCTCGAGGCTTTCCCCAGAGCTTTCCCACGAGGCTTTCCACAGGGCTGTCCCACGTGCCACCGTGGTGTGAGTCGATCCTCGGCTTGAAAGTCGAGGCAGTGCAGGGAAAACAGGTTTCCCTGGAATGGACTGAGACATCTGGGGACTCTGGGAATGGTGGCACGACCCTGGAGTTCCTCTCGCCTTTCCTGTGGAGAGCGCCTCCTCTTGAGATGCGACGGGAACGCGGGAATTCTTTCCCGACCACGCAGGAAAGGATCCCTACCTCTCGAACTAGGAGGCTGGAAACGGGGCTCCTCTGGATGTGGGCGGGACTCCTCGTGCTTCCTCTCGAGTGGAGACGGGTATGTCGGGGAACTTCTTGAGTTGCAGCAAGGGTGTGAAGGACCCTTTGGAAGTTCCAGATGTTAGATGTGATTAGCCTCGAGACGCCTCAGCGGGAAATGGGCCTCATCTCGCCTGGAGGGAGAACCTCCTGGATTTTCTCGAGTTGCGGCAGGTGCTCTCGACTTACGACGGGACCTCAGGGACCCGCTCTGGTGGCCTCAGGAAAGACCAGTCCCCATGCGAGTTGCTCGGGGGCCTCTCGGGATTCCTCTCCCGTCGATGCCGGGGCCTAAGACCTTGTGTGGAGTCGGTGCCGGAAACCTGAGGATTCCTCTCCAGTGCTGACATGGATCTTGGGGTATTTCTGGAGTCTCCCCAGGGAGTCAGTCCTCGTCTCTGAGTGGGGCATGCACGTGCCTTTCCTCCAAGCTGTAGCAGCAGTGTCACGCTTCCCTTCGCGTGGATCAAGGGATCTGTGGCTTTCCCTCGAGGCTTTCCCACGAGGCTTTCCACAGGGCTGTCCCACGTGCCACCGTGGTGTGAGTCGATCCTCGGCTTGAAAGTCGAGGCAGTGCAGGGAAAACAGGTTTCCCTGGAATGGACTGAGACATCTGGGGCTCTGGGAATGGTGGCACGACCCTGGAGTTCCTCTCGCCTTTCCTGTGGAGAGCGCCTCCTCTTGAGATGCGACGGGAACGCGGGAATTCTTTCCCGACCACGCAGGGAAAGGATCCTCCTCTCGAGCTAGGAGGCGGAAACGGGGCTCCTCTGGATGTGGGCGGGACTCTCGTGCTTCCTCTCGAGTGGAGACGGGTATGTCGGGAACTTCTTGAGTTGCAGCAAGGGTGTGAAGGACCCTTTGGAAGTTCCAGAGTTAGGTGTGATTAGCTCAGACGCTCAGCGGAAATGGCCTCATCTCGCCTGGAGGGGAGAACCTCCTGGATTTTATCGAGTTGCGGCAGGTGCTC
>NW_017214745.1:0-14454 GCF_001704415.2 Capra hircus
TGCTGGGGTTTCAGCCCCGCACACACGGAGGCTGATTCCTTGGGCCCAGAAAGTGTATGACAGACGTAGGTTCCCTAGCACTCTCCTCCCAGCAGAGACATGTGCAGGTGGTTGGGCCTGATCCTGCGTGTCTGGGTTCCTGCCACAGCCCAACTCAGGGGAAGCAGCCCCTGAGGCAAGACCTGCTGGAGGAGCCCTGCGCCCCCGCCTGATAGGCGAGTGCACAGCCAGCAGGGAAGCGAGCCTCCCTCGGGGGAAGAGGAGGCAGCCCAGCCCGTCAAGTTGAAAGCCCTGCTTGCACGGAGCTAAGTGCGCCTCCAGTACGGCAGAGCTCTAGCTCTGCTCAGAGCCCCGATCTGGCAGAGTTCCTGGCGAGGCTGCTCTGCCGGGGCTAGCCTTGCCCAGACTTGCCTTTGCTTTTAGGCTGCCTCTCCAGGAAGGAGCAGGCAGCAGGAGCCTGGGAGTCGCCACTGGCGCCTTTCTTGGCCTCAGCTCCAATCCTGCCTTGCCTTTGCACTTAGGTCCCAGTCCTCCTTAAGGAGAGCTTAGGGGCTGGTGGGTTGCACACTGCCAAGGGCTCCAGCCAGTGAGAATTCTGTCAGAGGGAAGGGAAGGGCAACTGCAGGGCTCCTCCAGCGGTTGCTTGGCCGCCCAGATTCAGCGGCCACACGGAGAGCACCAGGCTCCAGGGTCCCCTGGCTGGGGTTTTCAGCCCCGCACACACGGAGGCTGATTCCTTGGGTGCCCAGAAAGTGTATGACAGACGTAGGTTCCCTAGCACTCTCCTCCCCAGCAGAGACATGTGCAGGTGTTTGGGGCCTGATCCTGCGTGTCTGGGTTCCTGCCCACAGCCCCAACTCAGGGGAAGCAGCCCCTGAGGCAAGACCTGCTGGAGGAGCCCTGCGCCCCCGCCTGATAGGCGAGTGCACAGCCAGCAGGGAAGCGAGCCTCCTCGGGGGAAGAGGAGGCAGCAAGTCCCCGTCAAGCTGAAATCCCTGCTTACACGAAGCTAAGTGCGACTCCAGTACGGCAGATCTCTAGCTCTGTTCAGAGGCCCGATCTGGCAGAGTTCCTGGCACCAAGATGCTCTGCCATAGGCGAGCCTTGCGCAGACTTGCCTTGCTTTAAGGCTCCCTCCCCAGGAAGGAGCAGGCTGTGTGAGGCTCGGAAACGCCACTGGCGCCTTCCTGGCTTCAGCTCTACCCCTGCCTTGCCTTTGCACTTAGGTCGCCAAGCGTCCTTGAGGAGGGCTTAGGGGCTGGTGGGTTGCACACTGCCAAGGGCTCCAGCAGTGAAAGCTCTGTCAGAGGGAAGCGAAGGGCAACAGCAGGGCTCCTTCAGCGGTTCCTTGGCCGCCCAGACAAAGCTCCGCACGGAGAGCACCAGGTTCCAAGGGCCCCTGGCTGGGTTTTGCATCCCCACACTCCCAGAGGCTGACTCCGTGGGTGCCTAGAAAGTGTGTGAGAGACGTAGGTTCCCTAGCACTCTCCTCCCCAGCAGAGACATGTGCAGGTGGTTGGGGCCTTGATCCTGCGTGTCTGGGTTCCCGCCCACAGCCTCAACTCAGGGGAAGCAGCCCCTGAGGCAAGACCTGCTGGAGGAGCCCTGCGCGCCCCGCCTGATAGGCGAGAGCACAGCCAGCAGTGTAGCGAGCCTCCTCGGGAGAAGAGGAGGCAGCCGAGCCCAGTCAAGAGGAAAGCCCTGCTTGCACGGAGCTAAGTGGGCCTCCAGTACGGCAGAGCTCTAGCTCTGCTCAGAGCCCCGATCTGGCAGAGTTTCTGGCGCGAGGCTGCTCGGCCGGGGGCTCGCCTTGCCCAGACTTGCCTTGCTTTTAGGCTCCCTCCCCAGGAAGGAGCTGTCTGAGCGAGCCTGGGAGACGCCACTGGTGCCTTCCTTGCCTCAGCTCCAATCCTGCCTTGCCTTTGCACATAGGTGCCAGGCGTCGTTGGGGAGGGCTTAGGGGGTGGTGGGTTGCACACTGCCAAGGGCTTCAGCAGTGAGAGCTCTGTCAGAGGGAAGGGAAGGGCAACTGCAGGGCTCCTCCAGCGGTTTCTAGGCCGCCTAGAATCAGCGCCGCACCGAGAGCACCAGGCTCCCAGGGCCCCTGGCTGGGGTTTTCAGCCCCGCACACACGGAGGCTGATTCCTTGGGTGCCCAGAAAGTGTATGACAGACGTAGGTTCCCTAGCACTCTCCTCCCCAGCAGAGACATGTGCAGGTGGTTTGGGGCCTGATCCTGCGTGTCTGGGTTCCTGCCCACAGCCCCAACTCAGGGGAAGCAGCCCCTGAGGCAAGACCTGCTGGAGGAGCCCTGCGCCCCCGCCTGATAGGCGAGTGCACAGCCAGCAGGGAAGCGAGCCTCCTCGGGGGAAGAGGAGGCAGCCCAGCCCCGTCAAGTTGAAAGCCCTGCTTGCACGGAGCTAAGTGCGCCTCCAGTACGGCAGAGCTCTAGCTCTGCTCAGAGCCCCGATCTGGCAGAGTTCCTGGCGCGAGGCTGCTCTGCCGGGGGCTAGCCTTGCCCAGACTTGCCTTGCTTTTAGGCTGCCTCTCCAGGAAGGAGCAGGCAGCAGGAGCCTGGGAGTCGCCACTGGCGCCTTTCTTGCCTCAGCTCCAATCCTGCCTTGCCTTTGCACTTAGGTCCCAGTCCTCCTTAAGGAGAGCTTAGGGGCTGGTGGGTTGCACACTGCCAAGGGCTCCAGCAGTGAGAATTCTGTCAGAGGGAAGGGAAGGGCAACTGCAGGGCTCCTCCAGCGGTTGCTTGGCCGCCCAGATTCAGCGCCACACGGAGAGCACCAGGCTCCCAGGGCCCCTGGCTGGGGTTTTCAGCCCCGCACACACGGAGGCTGATTCCTTGGGTGCCCAGAAAGTGTATGACAGACGTAGGTTCCCTAGCACTCTCCTCCCCAGCAGAGACATGTGCAGGTGTTTGGGGCCTGATCCTGCGTGTCTGGGTTCCTGCCCACAGCCCCAACTCAGGGGAAGCAGCCCCTGAGGCAAGACCTGCTGGAGGAGCCCTGCGCCCCCGCCTGATAGGCGAGTGCACAGCCAGCAGGGAAGCGAGCCTCCTCGGGGGAAGAGGAGGCAGCAAGTCCCCGTCAAGCTGAAATCCCTGCTTACACGAAGCTAAGTGCGACTCCAGTACGGCAGATCTCTAGCTCTGTTCAGAGGCCCGATCTGGCAGAGTTCCTGGCACCAAGATGCTCTGCCATAGGCGAGCCTTGCGCAGACTTGCCTTGCTTTAAGGCTCCCTCCCCAGGAAGGAGCAGGCTGTGTGAGGCTCGGAAACGCCACTGGCGCCTTCCTGGCTTCAGCTCTACCCCTGCCTTGCCTTTGCACTTAGGTCCCAAGCGTCCTTGAGGAGGGCTTAGGGGCTGGTGGGTTGCACACTGCCAAGGGCTCCAGCAGTGAAAGCTCTGTCAGAGGGAAGCGAAGGGCAACAGCAGGGCTCCTTCAGCGGTTCCTTGGCCGCCCAGACAAAGCTCCGCACGGAGAGCACCAGGTTCCAAGGGCCCCTGGCTGGGTTTTGCATCCCCACACTCCCAGAGGCTGACTCCGTGGGTGCCTAGAAAGTGTGTGAGAGACGTAGGTTCCCTAGCACTCTCCTCCCCAGCAGAGACATGTGCAGGTGGTTGGGGCCTGTATCCTGCGTGTCTGGGTTCCCGCCCACAGCCTCAACTCAGGGGAAGCAGCCCCTGAGGCAAGACCTGCTGGAGGAGCCCTGCGCGCCCGCCTGATAGGCGAGAGCACAGCCAGCAGTGTAGCGAGCCTCCTCGGGAGAAGAGGAGGCAGCCGAGCCCAGTCAAGAGGAAAGCCCTGCTTGCACGGAGCTAAGTGCGCCTCCAGTACGGCAGAGCTCTAGCTCTGCTCAGAGCCCCGATCTGGCAGAGTTTCCTGGCGCGAGGCTGCTCTGGCCGGGGGCTCGCCTTGCCCAGACTTGCCTTGCTTTTAGGCTGCCTCTCCAGGAAGGAGCTGTCTGAGCGAGCCTGGGAGACGCCACTGGCGCCTTTCCTTGCCTCAGCTCCAATCCTGCCTTGCCTTTGCACTTAGGTGCCAGGTCCTCCGTTAAGGGAGAGGCTTAGGGGTGGTGGGTTGCACACTGCCAAGGGCTCCAGCAGTGAGAACTCTGTCAGAGGGAAGGGAAGGGCAACTGCAGGGCTCCTCCAGCGGTTTGCTTGGCCGCCCAGAATCAGCGCCACACCGGAGAGCACCAGGCTCCCAGGGCCCCTGGCTGGGGTTTTCAGCCCCGCACACACGGAGGCTGATTCCTTGGGTGCCCAGAAAGTGTATGACAGACGTAGGTTCCCTAGCACTCTCCTCCCCAGCAGAGACATGTGCAGGTGTTTGGGGCCTGATCCTGCGTGTCTGGGTTCCTGCCCACAGCCCCAACTCAGGGGAAGCAGCCCCTGAGGCAAGACCTGCTGGAGGAGCCCTGCGCCCCCGCCTGATAGGCGAGTGCACAGCCAGCAGGGAAGCGAGCCTCCTCGGGGGAAGAGGAGGCAGCAAGTCCCCGTCAAGCTGAAATCCCTGCTTACACGAAGCTAAGTGCGACTCCAGTACGGCAGATCTCTAGCTCTGTTCAGAGGCCCGATCTGGCAGAGTTCCTGGCACCAAGATGCTCTGCCATAGGCGAGCCTTGCGCAGACTTGCCTTGCTTTAAGGCTCCCTCCCCAGGAAGGAGCAGGCTGTGTGAGGCTCGGAAACGCCACTGGCGCCTTCCTGGCTTCAGCTCTACCCCTGCCTTGCCTTTGCACTTAGGTCCCAAGCGTCCTTGAGGAGGGCTTAGGGGCTGGTGGGTTGCACACTGCCAAGGGCTCCAGCAGTGAAAGCTCTGTCAGAGGGAAGCGAAGGGCAACAGCAGGGCTCCTTCAGCGGTTCCTTGGCCGCCCAGACAAAGCTCCGCACGGAGAGCACCAGGTTCCAAGGGCCCCTGGCTGGGTTTTGCATCCCCACACTCCCAGAGGCTGACTCCGTGGGTGCCTAGAAAGTGTGTGAGAGACGTAGGTTCCCTAGCACTCTCCTCCCCAGCAGAGACATGTGCAGGTGGTTGGGGCCTGATCCTGCGTGTCTGGGTTCCCGCCCACAGCCTCAACTCAGGGGAAGCAGCCCCTGAGGCAAGACCTGCTGGAGGAGCCCTGCGCGCCCGCCTGATAGGCGAGAGCACAGCCAGCAGTGGTAGCGAGCCTCCTCGGGAGAAGAGGAGGCAGCCGAGCCCAGTCAAGAGGAAAGCCCTGCTTGCACGGAGCTAAGTGGGCCTCCAGTACGGCAGAGCTCTAGCTCTGCTCAGAGCCCCGATCTGGCAGAGTTTCTGGCGCGAGGCTGCTCGGCCGGGGGCTCGCCTTGCCCAGACTTGCCTTGCTTTTAGGCTCCCTCCCCAGGAAGGAGCTGTCTGAGCGAGCCTGGGAGACGCCACTGGTGCCTTCCTTGCCTCAGCTCCAATCCTGCCTTGCCTTTGCACATTAGGTGCCAGGCGTCGTTGGGAGGGCTTAGGGGGTGGTGGGTTGCACACTGCCAAGGGCTTCAGCAGTGAGAGCTCTGTCAGAGGGAAGGGAAGGGCAACTGCAGGGCTCCTCCAGCGGTTTCTTAGGCCGCCTAGAATCAGCGCCGCACCGGAGAGCACCAGGCTCCCAGGGCCCCTGGCTGGGGTTTTCAGCCCCGCACACACGGAGGCTGATTCCTTGGGTGCCCAGAAAGTGTATGACAGACGTAGGTTCCCTAGCACTCTCCTCCCCAGCAGAGACATGTGCAGGTGGTTGGGGCCTGATCCTGCGTGTCTGGGTTCCTGCCCACAGCCCCAACTCAGGGGAAGCAGCCCCTGAGGCAAGACCTGCTGGAGGAGCCCTGCGCCCCCGCCTGATAGGCGAGTGCACAGCCAGCAGGGAAGCGAGCCTCCTCGGGGGAAGAGGAGGCAGCCAGCCCCGTCAAGCTGAAAGCCCTGCTTGCACGGAGCTAAGTGCGCCTCCAGTACGGCAGAGCTCTAGCTCTGCTCAGAGCCCCGATCTGGCAGAGTTCCTGGCGCGAGACTGCTCTGCCATAGGGGCTAGCCTTGCGCCAGACTTGCCTTGCTTTTAGGCTGCCTCTCCCAGGAAGGAGCAGGCTGAGGAGGCCTGGGAGACGCCACTGGCGCCTTTCCTTGGCCTTCAGCTCCAATCCCTGCCTTGCCTTTGCACTTAGGTCCCAGTCGTCCTTGAGGAGGCTTAGGGGCTGGTGGGTTGCACACTGCCAAGGGCTCCAGCAGTGAGAAGCTCTGTCAGAGGGAAGCGAAGGGCAACAGCAGGGCTCCTTCAGCGGTTCTTGGCCGCCCAGACAAAGCTCCGCACGGAGAGCACCAGGTTCCAAGGGCCCCTGGCTGGGGTTTTGCATCCCCACACTCCCAGGAGGCTGACTTCCGTGGGTGCCCTAGAAAGTGTGTGAGAGACGTAGGTTCCCTAGCACTCTCCTCCCCAGCAGAGACATGTGCAGGTGGTTGGGGCCTGATCCTGCGTGTCTGGGTTCCCGCCCACAGCCTCAACTCAGGGGAAGCAGCCCCTGAGGCAAGACCTGCTGGAGGAGCCCTGCGCGCCCGCCTGATAGGCGAGAGCACAGCCAGCAGTGTAGCGAGCCTCCTCGGGAGAAGAGGAGGCAGCCGAGCCCAGTCAAGAGGAAAGCCCTGCTTGCACGGAGCTAAGTGGGCCTCCAGTACGGCAGAGCTCTAGCTCTGCTCAGAGCCCCGATCTGGCAGAGTTTCTGGCGCGAGGCTGCTCGGCCGGGGGCTCGCCTTGCCCAGACTTGCCTTGCTTTTAGGCTCCCTCCCCAGGAAGGAGCTGTCTGAGCGAGCCTGGGAGACGCCACTGGTGCCTTCCTTGCCTCAGCTCCAATCCTGCCTTGCCTTTGCACATAGGTGCCAGGCGTCGTTGGGGAGGGCTTAGGGGCTGGTGGGTTGCACACTGCCAAGGGCTTCAGCAGTGAGAGCTCTGTCAGAGGGAAGGGAAGGGCAACTGCAGGGCTCCTCCAGCGGTTTCTAGGCCGCCTAGAATCAGCGCCGCACCGAGAGCACCAGGCTCCCAGGGCCCCTGGCTGGGGTTTTCAGCCCCGCACACACGGAGGCTGATTCCTTGGGTGCCCAGAAAGTGTATGACAGACGTAGGTTCCCTAGCACTCTCCTCCCCAGCAGAGACATGTGCAGGTGGTTGGGGCCTGATCCTGCGTGTCTGGGTTCCTGCCCACAGCCCCAACTCAGGGGAAGCAGCCCCTGAGGCAAGACCTGCTGGAGGAGCCCTGCGCCCCCGCCTGATAGGCGAGTGCACAGCCAGCAGGGAAGCGAGCCTCCTCGGGGGAAGAGGAGGCAGCCCAGCCCCGTCAAGTTGAAAGCCCTGCTTGCACGGAGCTAAGTGCGCCTCCAGTACGGCAGAGCTCTAGCTCTGCTCAGAGCCCCGATCTGGCAGAGTTCCTGGCGCGAGGCTGCTCTGCCGGGGGCTAGCCTTGCCCAGACTTGCCTTGCTTTTAGGCTGCCTCTCCAGGAAGGAGCAGGCAGCAGGAGCCTGGGAGTCGCCACTGGCGCCTTTCTTGCCTCAGCTCCAATCCTGCCTTGCCTTTGCACTTAGGTCCCAGTCCTCCTTAAGGAGAGCTTAGGGGCTGGTGGGTTGCACACTGCCAAGGGCTCCAGCAGTGAGAATTCTGTCAGAGGGAAGGGAAGGGCAACTGCAGGGCTCCTCCAGCGGTTGCTTGGCCGCCCAGATTCAGCGCCACACGGAGAGCACCAGGCTCCCAGGTCCCCTGGCTGGGGTTTTCAGCCCCGCACACACGGAGGCTGATTCCTTGGGTGCCCAGAAAGTGTATGACAGACGTAGGTTCCCTAGCACTCTCCTCCCCAGCAGAGACATGTGCAGGTGTTTGGGGCCTGATCCTGCGTGTCTGGGTTCCTGCCCACAGCCCCAACTCAGGGGAAGCAGCCCCTGAGGCAAGACCTGCTGGAGGAGCCCTGCGCCCCCGCCTGATAGGCGAGTGCACAGCCAGCAGGGAAGCGAGCCTCCTCGGGGGAAGAGGAGGCAGCAAGTCCCCGTCAAGCTGAAATCCCTGCTTACACGAAGCTAAGTGCGACTCCAGTACGGCAGATCTCTAGCTCTGTTCAGAGGCCCGATCTGGCAGAGTTCCTGGCACCAAGATGCTCTGCCATAGGCGAGCCTTGCGCAGACTTGCCTTGCTTTAAGGCTCCCTCCCCAGGAAGGAGCAGGCTGTGTGAGGCTCGGAAACGCCACTGGCGCCTTCCTGGCTTCAGCTCTACCCCTGCCTTGCCTTTGCACTTAGGTCCCAAGCGTCCTTGAGGAGGGCTTAGGGGCTGGTGGGTTGCACACTGCCAAGGGCTCCAGCAGTGAAAGCTCTGTCAGAGGGAAGCGAAGGGCAACAGCAGGGCTCCTTCAGCGGTTCCTTGGCCGCCCAGACAAAGCTCCGCACGGAGAGCACCAGGTTCCAAGGGCCCCTGGCTGGGTTTTGCATCCCCACACTCCCAGAGGCTGACTCCGTGGGTGCCTAGAAAGTGTGTGAGAGACGTAGGTTCCCTAGCACTCTCCTCCCCAGCAGAGACATGTGCAGGTGGTTGGGGCCTTATCCTGCGTGTCTGGGTTCCCGCCCACAGCCTCAACTCAGGGGAAGCAGCCCCTGAGGCAAGACCTGCTGGAGGAGCCCTGCGCGCCCGCCTGATAGGCGAGAGCACAGCCAGCAGTGTAGCGAGCCTCCTCGGGAGAAGAGGAGGCAGCCGAGCCCAGTCAAGAGGAAAGCCCTGCTTGCACGGAGCTAAGTGGGCCTCCAGTACGGCAGAGCTCTAGCTCTGCTCAGAGCCCCGATCTGGCAGAGTTTCTGGCGCGAGGCTGCTCGGCCGGGGGCTCGCCTTGCCCAGACTTGCCTTGCTTTTAGGCTCCCTCCCCAGGAAGGAGCTGTCTGAGCGAGCCTGGGAGACGCCACTGGTGCCTTCCTTGCCTCAGCTCCAATCCTGCCTTGCCTTTGCACATAGGTGCCAGGCGTCGTTGGGGAGGGCTTAGGGGGTGGTGGGTTGCACACTGCCAAGGGCTTCAGCAGTGAGAGCTCTGTCAGAGGGAAGGGAAGGGCAACTGCAGGGCTCCTCCAGCGGTTTCTAGGCCGCCTAGAATCAGCGCCGCACCGAGAGCACCAGGCTCCCAGGGCCCCTGGCTGGGGTTTTCAGCCCCGCACACACGGAGGCTGATTCCTTGGGTGCCCAGAAAGTGTATGACAGACGTAGGTTCCCTAGCACTCTCCTCCCCAGCAGAGACATGTGCAGGTGGTTGGGGCCTGATCCTGCGTGTCTGGGTTCCTGCCCACAGCCCCAACTCAGGGGAAGCAGCCCCTGAGGCAAGACCTGCTGGAGGAGCCCTGCGCCCCCGCCTGATAGGCGAGTGCACAGCCAGCAGGGAAGCGAGCCTCCTCGGGGGAAGAGGAGGCAGCCCAGCCCCGTCAAGTTGAAAGCCCTGCTTGCACGGAGCTAAGTGCGCCTCCAGTACGGCAGAGCTCTAGCTCTGCTCAGAGCCCCGATCTGGCAGAGTTCCTGGCGCGAGGCTGCTCTGCCGGGGGCTAGCCTTGCCCAGACTTGCCTTGCTTTTAGGCTGCCTCTCCAGGAAGGAGCAGGCAGCAGGAGCCTGGGAGTCGCCACTGGCGCCTTTCTTGCCTCAGCTCCAATCCTGCCTTGCCTTTGCACTTAGGTCCCAGTCCTCCTTAAGGAGAGCTTAGGGGCTGGTGGGTTGCACACTGCCAAGGGCTCCAGCAGTGAGAATTCTGTCAGAGGGAAGGGAAGGGCAACTGCAGGGCTCCTCCAGCGGTTGCTTGGCCGCCCAGATTCAGCGCCACACGGAGAGCACCAGGCTCCCAGGTCCCCTGGCTGGGGTTTTCAGCCCCGCACACACGGAGGCTGATTCCTTGGGTGCCCAGAAAGTGTATGACAGACGTAGGTTCCCTAGCACTCTCCTCCCCAGCAGAGACATGTGCAGGTGTTTGGGGCCTGATCCTGCGTGTCTGGGTTCCTGCCCACAGCCCCAACTCAGGGGAAGCAGCCCCTGAGGCAAGACCTGCTGGAGGAGCCCTGCGCCCCCGCCTGATAGGCGAGTGCACAGCCAGCAGGGAAGCGAGCCTCCTCGGGGGAAGAGGAGGCAGCAAGTCCCCGTCAAGCTGAAATCCCTGCTTACACGAAGCTAAGTGCGACTCCAGTACGGCAGATCTCTAGCTCTGTTCAGAGGCCCGATCTGGCAGAGTTCCTGGCACCAAGATGCTCTGCCATAGGCGAGCCTTGCGCAGACTTGCCTTGCTTTAAGGCTCCCTCCCCAGGAAGGAGCAGGCTGTGTGAGGCTCGGAAACGCCACTGGCGCCTTCCTGGCTTCAGCTCTACCCCTGCCTTGCCTTTGCACTTAGGTCCCAAGCGTCCTTGAGGAGGGCTTAGGGGCTGGTGGGTTGCACACTGCCAAGGGCTCCAGCAGTGAAAGCTCTGTCAGAGGGAAGCGAAGGGCAACAGCAGGGCTCCTTCAGCGGTTCCTTGGCCGCCCAGACAAAGCTCCGCACGGAGAGCACCAGGTTCCAAGGGCCCCTGGCTGGGTTTTGCATCCCCACACTCCCAGAGGCTGACTCCGTGGGTGCCTAGAAAGTGTGTGAGAGACGTAGGTTCCCTAGCACTCTCCTCCCCAGCAGAGACATGTGCAGGTGGTTGGGGCCTTATCCTGCGTGTCTGGGTTCCCGCCCACAGCCTCAACTCAGGGGAAGCAGCCCCTGAGGCAAGACCTGCTGGAGGAGCCCTGCGCGCCCGCCTGATAGGCGAGAGCACAGCCAGCAGTGTAGCGAGCCTCCTCGGGAGAAGAGGAGGCAGCCGAGCCCAGTCAAGAGGAAAGCCCTGCTTGCACGGAGCTAAGTGGCGCCTCCAGTACGGCAGAGCTCTAGCTCTGCTCAGAGCCCCGATCTGGCAGAGTTCCTGGCGCGAGGCTGCTCTGCCGGGGCTAGCCTTGCCCAGACTTGCCTTGCTTTTAGGCTCCCTCCCAGGAAGGAGCAGGCTAGCAGGAGCCTGGGAGTCGCCACTGGCGCCTTCCTTGCCTCAGCTCCAATCCTGCCTTGCCTTTGCACATAGGTGCCAGGCGTCGCTTGGGAGGGCTTAGGGGGCTGGTGGGTTGCACACTGCCAAGGGCTTCAGCAGTGAGAGCTCTGTCAGAGGGAAGGGAAGGGCAACTGCAGGGCTCCTCCAGCGGTTTCTTAGGCCGCCTAGAATCAGCGCCGCACCGGAGAGCACCAGGCTCCCAGGGCCCCTGGCTGGGGTTTTCAGCCCCGCACACACGGAGGCTGATTCCTTGGGTGCCCAGAAAGTGTATGACAGACGTAGGTTCCCTAGCACTCTCCTCCCCAGCAGAGACATGTGCAGGTGTTTGGGGCCTGATCCTGCGTGTCTGGGTTCCTGCCCACAGCCCCAACTCAGGGGAAGCAGCCCCTGAGGCAAGACCTGCTGGAGGAGCCCTGCGCCCCCGCCTGATAGGCGAGTGCACAGCCAGCAGGGAAGCGAGCCTCCTCGGGGGAAGAGGAGGCAGCCAAGTCCCGTCAAGCTGAAATCCCTGCTTGCACGAAGCTAAGTGCGCCTCCAGTACGGCAGATCTCTAGCTCTGTTCAGAGGCCCGATCTGGCAGAGTTCCTGGCAGCCAAGATGCTCTGCCATAGGCGAGCCTTGCGCAGACTTGCCTTGCTTTAAGGCTCCCTCCCCAGGAAGGAGCAGGCTGTGTGAGGCTCGGAAACGCCACTGGCGCCTTCCTGGCTTCAGCTCTACCCCTGCCTTGCCTTTGCACTTAGGTCCCAAGCGTCCTTGAGGAGGGCTTAGGGGCTGGTGGGTTGCACACTGCAAGGGCTCCAGCAGTGAAAGCTCTGTCAGAGGGAAGCGAAGGGCAACAGCAGGGCTCCTTCAGCGGTTCCTTGGCCGCCCAGACAAAGCTCCGCACGGAGAGCACCAGGTTCCAAGGCCCCTGGCTGGGTTTTGCATCCCCACACTCCCAGAGGCTGACTCCGTGGGTGCCTAGAAAGTGTGTGAGAGACGTAGGTTCCCTAGCACTCTCCTCCCCAGCAGAGACATGTGCAGGTGGTTGGGGCCTGATCCTGCGTGTCTGGGTTCCCGCCCACAGCCCCAACTCAGGGGAAGCAGCCCCTGAGGCAAGACCTGCTGGAGGAGCCCTGCGCCCCGCCTGATAGGCGAGTGCACAGCCAGCAGTGTAAGCGAGCCTCCTCGGGGAGAAGAGGAGGCAGCCCGAGCCCAGTCAAGTAGGAAAGCCCTGCTTGCACGGAGCTAAGTGCGCCTCCAGTACGGCAGAGCTCTAGCTCTGCTCAGAGCCCCGATCTGGCAGAGTTCTGGCGCGAGGCTGCTCTGCCGGGGGCTAGCCTTGCCCAGATCTTGCCTTGCTTTTAGGCTGCCTCTCCAGGAAGGAGCAGGCAGCAGGAGCCTGGGAGTCGCCACTGGCGCCTTTCTTGCCTCAGCTCCAATCCTGCCTTGCCTTTTGCACATAGGTCCCAGTCTCCGTTGAAGGAGGGCTTAGGGGGCTGGTGGGTTGCACACTGCCAAGGGCTCCAGCCAGTGAGAACTCTGTCAGAGGGAAGGGAAGGGCAACTGCAGGGCTCCTCCAGCGGTTTGCTGCCGCCAGATTCAGCGCCACACGGAGAGCACCAGGCTCCCAGGGCCCCTGGCTGGGTTTTCAGCCCGCACACACGGAGGCTGATTCCTTGGGTGCCCAGAAAGTGTATGACAGACGTAGGTTCCCTAGCACTCTCCTCCCCAGCAGAGACATGTGCAGGTGTTTGGGGCCTGATCCTGCGTGTCTGGGTTCCTGCCCACAGCCCCAACTCAGGGGAAGCAGCCCCTGAGGCAAGACCTGCTGGAGGAGCCCTGCGCCCCCGCCTGATAGGCGAGTGCACAGCCAGCAGGGAAGCGAGCCTCCTCGGGGGAAGAGGAGGCAGCAAGTCCCCGTCAAGCTGAAATCCCTGCTTACACGAAGCTAAGTGCGACTCCAGTACGGCAGATCTCTAGCTCTGTTCAGAGGCCCGATCTGGCAGAGTTCCTGGCACCAAGATGCTCTGCCATAGGCGAGCCTTGCGCAGACTTGCCTTGCTTTAAGGCTCCCTCCCCAGGAAGGAGCAGGCTGTGTGAGGCTCGGAAACGCCACTGGCGCCTTCCTGGCTTCAGCTCTACCCCTGCCTTGCCTTTGCACTTAGGTCCCAAGCGTCCTTGAGGAGGGCTTAGGGGCTGGTGGGTTGCACACTGCCAAGGGCTCCAGCAGTGAAAGCTCTGTCAGAGGGAAGCGAAGGGCAACAGCAGGGCTCCTTCAGCGGTTCCTTGGCCGCCCAGACAAAGCTCCGCACGGAGAGCACCAGGTTCCAAGGGCCCCTGGCTGGGTTTTGCATCCCCACACTCCCAGAGGCTGACTCCGTGGGTGCCTAGAAAGTGTGTGAGAGACGTAGGTTCCCTAGCACTCTCCTCCCCAGCAGAGACATGTGCAGGTGGTTGGGGCCTTATCCTGCGTGTCTGGGTTCCCGCCCACAGCCCAACTCAGGGGAAGCAGCCCCTGAGGCAAGACCTGCTGGAGGAGCCCTGCGCGCCCCGCCTGATAGGCGAGAGCACAGCCAGCAGTGTAGCGAGCCTCCTCGGGAGAAGAGGAGGCAGCCGAGCCCAGTCAAGAGGAAAGCCCTGCTTGCACGGAGCTAAGTGGGCCTCCAGTACGGCAGAGCTCTAGCTCTGCTCAGAGCCCCGATCTGGCAGAGTTTCTGGCCGAGGCTGCTCGGCCGGGGGCTCGCCTTGCCCAGACTTGCCTTGCTTTTAGGCTCCCTCCCCAGGAAGGAGCTGTCTGAGCGAGCCTGGGAGACGCCACTGGTGCCTTCCTTGCCTCAGCTCCAATCCTGCCTTGCCTTTGCACATAGGTGCCAGGCGTCGTTGGGGAGGGCTTAGGGGGTGGTGGGTTGCACACTGCCAAGGGCTTCAGCAGTGAGAGCTCTGTCAGAGGGAAGGGAAGGGCAACTGCAGGGCTCCTCCAGCGGTTTCTAGGCCGCCTAGAATCAGCGCCGCACGAGAGCACCAGGCTCCCAGGGCCCCTGGCTGGGGTTTTCAGCCCCCACACACGGAGGCTGATTCCTTGGGTGCCCAGAAAGTGTATGACAGACGTAGGTTCCCTAGCACTCTCCTCCCCAGCAGAGACATGTGCAGGTGGTTGGGGCCTGATCCTGCGTGTCTGGGTTCCTGCCCACAGCCCAACTCAGGGGAAGCAGCCCCTGAGGCAAGACCTGCTGGAGGAGCCCTGCGCCCCCGCCTGATAGGCGAGAGCACAGCCAGCAGGAAGCGAGCCTCCTCGGGGAAGAGGAGGCAGGCCGAGCCCCGTCAAGAGGAAAAGCCCTGCTTGCACGGAGCTAAGTGGGCCTCCAGTAACGGCAGAGCTCTAGCTCTGCTCAGAGGCCCCTCGGGGGAAGA
>NW_017214746.1:0-14453 GCF_001704415.2 Capra hircus
TACTGGAGTGGGTAGCCGTTCCTTTCTCCAGGGGATCTTCTCAACTCAAGGTCCAAGGCCACATAATAAATTTCAGAAACTTTATTGAAATAAAAATTGTTGACAAATACCATGGCTGTCCTTTCCTCCAGATAACATCCTATTTGCACTCTAACTTTACCAGCTTTTAAAATGACGCTTTAGGGAGAGAGGGAAAGATGGCGGAGGAATAGGACGGGAAGATCACTTTCTCCCTCACAAATTCCGCAAAAGAACATTTCAACGCAGAGCAAACTCCACAAAACAACTTCTGTAGGCTGGCAGAGGACATCAGGCAACCAGAAAAGCAGACCATTGTCTTCAAAAACAGGTAGGGAAAAATATAAAAGACAAAAACGGAGACAAAGGAGGTGGGGAGGGAGCCTCCGTCCCGGGAATGGAAGCCCGTCCCGGGAAGGGAAATTTTAAGAAGAGAGGTTTCCAAACACCAGGAAACACTCTCCCTGCTGAGTCTGTGGCGAGCCTTGGAAACACAGAGGGGCAACATAACAGGAAGAAAAAATAGATAAATAATTAAAACCAACAGATTACAAGCCCAACAGTAACTCCCCCAGCGGAAAAGCAGCACAGACGCCTGCATCCGCCATTGGGAAGTAGGGCAGGGCAGGGACGCGTGGGAGGCGCGGGCTGCAGAGCTTTGTAAGAATCGGGCAGGAACGTCCCACTTGCAACCAGAACGATCTAACTTGGGGCTAGCAAACCAGACTGTGGGATAGGCTACCACGCGAAAAGCTTGAACATAAGACACCGCCAGGACCGAGCACAGAACAAAGGACGGAACGGAAAAAGCCGGCTGCAGACCATCCCCCGCCGGGAACAGGCAAGCCAGAGCCGTAAGGACTAGAAAGGGGCAATTGCAGACCCGGAGAGACTTTACTTACCTAACTGCAAGCAGCCTCCTTTGCTAAGACTTCTGGGGGTGCTGGACAGTCACAGTCTGCCTCACGGGGTGCGCCAGCGGTCCACCCAAAAAGCTGAGCGGCAGTGGCGGAAAAGGTGACAAGCCGCCGGGATCCGCGCTCGCCAAATTCATGAGCTACTCGGACCTGGGAAGGGCACAAAGCGCAGTCCCAGCTGAATCTGTGCCTCTGAGGGCTGCCTGAGCGCCGAAACCTGAGCGGCTTGGAACGGGGAAGTGCACGAAGCCTAGGGCCGGCCCCAGATGGTTCCCGGCTGAGCATCGTAGAGCCGGAGCAGTTTGTGTGCCGTGAGAAAGGACAGGTCAAGTGGGGCTGAGATGCGGTGTGTGCACACGACAGTGCTGTTTGTTTGCAGCATCCCCCCTCCCCACCAGTGTGACTGAACTAGTGAGCCTAAAAAACCAGGCAAACAGAAGAAGTTAAACAGAGGGAACCACCTTGGAAGTGAGCCCACACAGCCCATAACATCAGAGAAGGGCCAGAAATATTTTTAATATTTTTAAAATCATTCCTTTTTTTTTTTTTTTTTTTTGCTTTTTTGCTTTTTTGTTTTTTTCTTTTTTTTTTCTAGCTTTTCTTTAATTGTTAAGTCTTCTATTTCTCCTCTAATTTTTATTTCTATAACCTATTATTACTATTATTATTTTTTTTTTTTTTTTAAGGCAAACACCATATATACTCTTTGGATGGTTGTTGGTGTGTTTTTTTTTTTTTTCTTTTGTTTGTTTGTTTGTTTTTTAATAATTTTTTTTCTTTCTTCCTTTTTCCTTCTGCTTTTCTTTAATATTGTATCTTTGAAAATCCAAACCTCTACTCTAGATTTTTAATCTTTGCTTTTGGTTTTTGGTGGTCAATTTTTGTACATTTAAAAACCCAAACTTCACTACCCAAGTTTACCTGAGAGCGAGATTACTGGCTTGACCACTCTCTCCTCCTCTGGACTCTCCTTTTTCTCCACCAGGTGGCCTCTGGCTCTTTTCTCCCCCATCTCTTCTCTATCCAACTCTGTGAATCTCTGTGTGTTCCAGACGGTGGAGAACACCTAAGGAACTGGTTACTGGCAGGATTTGTCTCTCTCCTACTCATTCCTCTCTCTTATCCTCCTGGTCACCTCTGTCTACTTCCTCCCTCTCCCTCTTCCCCGTATAACTCTGTAAATACCTCTGAGTGGTCCAGACTATAGAGCGCACATAAGGAAGTGACTACTGACTAGCTTGCTCTCTCCCTCTCTTGATCTCACCGCATCTCATTCCAGTTACCTCTAACTACCCCCTCCATCTTCTCTTCTCCTTGTAACTCAGTGAACCTCTCTGAGTGTCCCTCACTGTGGAGAAACTTTTCATCTTTAACCTAGATGTTTTATCATCGGTGCTGTATAGATGGAGAAGTCTAGAGGCTACTGTAAAAATAAAACTGAAAACCAGAAGCGGGAGGCTTAAATCCAAAGCCTGAAAACATTAGAGAACTCTTGAATTCAGGGAACATTAAGCAATAGGAGCTCATCAAATGCCTTCATACCTACACCGAAACCAAGCTCCACCCAAGGGCCAACACGTTCCAAAACAAGACATACCACGCAAATTCTCCAGCAACACAGGAACACTCCCCTGAGCTTCAATATACAGGCAGCTCAAAATTATCCCAAAACCTTTGATGTCTCATAACCCATTACGGGTCACTCCACTGCACTCCAGAGAGAAGAAACCCAGCTCCACCCACCAAAACTCCAACACAAGCCTCCCTAACCAGGAAACCTTGACAAGCCACTGATAGAACCCCACCCAAAGTGAGGAAAGCTCCATAATAAAGAGAACTCCACAAATTACCAGAATATAAAAAGGCCACCCCAAACACAGCAATATAACCAAGATGAAGAGACAGAGGAATACTCAGCAGGTAAAGGAACAGGAGAGTTGCCCACCAAACCAAACAAAAGTGGAAGAAGTATGGAATCTACCGGAGAAGGAATTCCGAATATTGATAGTGAAAATGATCCAAATCTTGAAATCAAAATGGAAACACAGATAAATAGCCTAGAGACAAGGATTGAGAAGATGCAAGAAAGGTTTAACAAGGACCTAGAAGAAATAAAAAAGAGTCAAAAATATAATGAATAACGCAATAAATGAGATCAGAAACACTCTGGAGGCAACAAATAGTAGAATAACGGAGGCAGAAGATAGGATTAGTGAAATAGAAGATAGAATGGTAGAAATAAATGAATCAGAGAGGAAACAAGAAAAACGAATTAAAAGAAACGAGGACAATCTCAGAGACCTCCAGGACAATATGAAACGCTCCAACATTTGAATTATAGGAGTCCCAGAAGAAGAAGACAGAAAGAAAGATCATGAGAAAATCCTTGAGGAGATAATAGTTGAAAACTTCCCTAAAATGGGGAAGGAAATAATCACCCAAGTCCAAGAAACACAGAGAGTTCCAAATAGGATAAACCCAAGGTGAAACACCCCAAGACACATATTAATCAAATTAACAAAGATCAAACACAAAGAACAAATATTAAAAGCAGCAAGGGAAAAACAACAAATAACACACAAGGGGATTGCCATAAGGATAACAGCTGATCTTTCAATAGAAACTCTTCAGGCCAGGAGGGAATGGGAAGACATACTTAAAGTGATGAAAGACAATAACCTACAGCCCAGATTACTGTACCCAGCAAGGATCTCATTCAAATACGAAGGAGAAATCAAAAGCTTTACAGACAAGCAAAAGCTGAGAGAATTCAGCACCACCAAACCAGCTCTCCAACAAATTCTAAAGGATATCCTCTAGACAGGAAACATGAAAAGGGTGTATAAACCCAAACCCAAAACAATAAAGTAAATGGTAACGGGATCATACTTATCAATAATCACCTTAAACGTAAATGGGTTGAACACCCCAACCAAAAGACAAAGACTGGCCGAATGGAAACAAAAACAAGACCCCTCTATATGCTGCTTACAAGAGACCCACCTCAAAACAAGGGACACATACAGACTGAAAGTGAAGGGCTGGAAAAAGATATACCACGCAAACAGAGACCAAAAGAAAGCAGTAGTGGCAATACTCATATCCGATAAAATAGACTTTAAAACAAAGGCTGTGAAAAGAGACAAAGAAGGCCACTACATAATGATCAACGGAACAATCCAAGAAGAAGATATAACAATTATAAATATATATGCACCCAATATAGGAGCACCTCAATATGTAAGAGAAATGCTAACAAGTATGAAAGGGGAAGTCAACAATAACACAATAATAGTGGGAGACTTTAATACCCCACTCACACCTATGGACAGATCAACTAAACAGAAAATTAACAAAGAAACGCAAACTTTAAATGATGCATTAGATCAGTTAGACCTAATTGATATTTATAGGACATTTCACCCCAAAACAATGAATTTCACTTTTTTTTCAAGTGCTCATGGAACCTTCTCCAGGATAGATCACATCCTGGGCCATAAATCTAAACTTGATAAATTCAAAAAAATCGAAATCATTCCAAGCATCTTTTCTGACCATAATGCATTAAGATTAGATCTCAATTACAGGAGAAAAACTATTAAAAATTCCAACATATGGAGGTTGAATAACACACTTCTGAATAACCAACAAATCACAGAAGAAATCAAAAAAGAAATCAAAATATGCATAGAAACTAATGAAAATGAAAACACAACAACCCAAAACCTGTGGGACACTATAAAAGCAGTGCTAAGAGGAAAGTTCATAGCAATACAGACATACCTCAAGAAACAAGAAAAAAGTCAAATAAATAACCTAACTCTGCAACTAAAGCAACTAGAAAAGGAAGAGTTGGAGAACCCCAGAGTTAGTAGAAGGAAAGAAATCTTAAAAATTAGGGCAGAAATAAATGCAAAAGAAACAAAAGAGACCATAGCAAAAATCAACAAAGCCAAAAGCTGGTTCTTCGAGAGGATAAATAAAATTGACAAACCATTAGCCAGACTCATCAAGAAGCAAAGAGAGAAAAATCAAATCAATAAAATTAGAAATGAAAATGGAGAGATCACAACAGACAACACAGAAATACAAAGGATCATAAGAGACTACTATCAGCAATTGTATGCCAATAAAATGGACAACGTGGAAGAAATGGACAAATTCTTAGAAAAGTACAATTTTCCAAAACTGAACCAGGAAGAAATAGAAAATCTTAACAGACCCATCACAAGCACAGAAATTGAAACTGTAATCAGAAATCTTCCAGCAAACAAAAGCCCAGGTCCAGACGGCTTCACAGCTGAATTCTACCCCAAAATTTAGAGAAGAGCTAACACCTATCCTCCTCAAACTCTTCCAGAAAATTGCAGAGGAAGGTAAACTTCCAAACTCATTCTATGAGGCCACCATCACCCTAATACCAAAACCTGACAAAGATGTCACAAAAAAAGAAAACTACAGGCCAATATCACTGATGAACATAGATGCAAAAATCCTCAACAAAATTCTAGCAATCAGAATCCAACAACACATTAAAAAGATCATACACCATGACCAAGTGGGCTTTATCCCAGGGATGCAAGGCTTCTTCAATATCCGCAAATCAATCAAAGTAATTCACCACATTAACAAATTGAAAAATAAAAACCATATGATTATCTCAATAGATGCAGAGAAGGCCTTTGACAAAATTCAACATCCATTTATGATAAAAACTCTCCAGAAAGCAGGAATAGAAGGAACATACCTCAACATAATAAAAGCTATCTATGACAAACCCACAGCAAACATTATCCTCAATGGTGAAAAATTGAAAGCATTTCCACTAAAGTCAGGAACAAGACAAGGGTGTCCACTTTCACCGCTACTATTCAACATAGTTCTGGAAGTTTTGGCCACAGCAATTAGAGCAGAAAAAGAAATAAAAGGAATCCAAATTGGAAAAGAAGAAGTAAAACTCTCACTGTTTGCAGATGACATGATCCTCTACATGGAAAACCCTAAAGACTCCACCAGAAAATTACTAGAGCTCATCAATGAATATAGTAAAGTTGCAGGATATAAAATCAACACACAGAAATCCCTTGCATTCCTATACACGAATAATGAGAAAGTAGAAAAAGAAATTAAGGAAACAATTCCATTCACCATTGCAACGAAAAGAATAAAATACTTAGGAATATATCTACCTAAAGAAACTAAAGACCTATATATAGAAAACTATAAAACACTGATGAAAGAAATCAAAGAGGACACTAATAGATGGAGAAATATACCATGTTCAAGGATCGGAAGAATCAATATAGTGAAAATGAGTATACTACCCAAAGCAATTTACAAATTCAATGCAATCCCTGTCAAGCTACCAGCCACATTTTTCACAGAACTAGAACAAATAATTTCAAGATTTGTATGGAAATACAAAAAACCTCGAATAGCCAAAGCAATCTTGAGAAAGAAGAATGGAACTGGAGGAATCAACTTACCTGACTTCAGGCTCTACTACAAAGCCACAGTCATCAAGACAGTATGGTACTGGCACAAAGACAGACATATAGATCAATGGAACAAAATAGAAAGCCCAGAGATAAATCCACACACATATGGACACCTTATCTTTGACAAAGGAGGCAAGAATATACAATGGAGTAAAGACAATCTCTTTAACAAGTGGTGCTGGGAAAACTGGTCAACCACTTGTAAAAGAATGAAACTAGATCACTTTCTAACACCGCACACAAAAATAAACTCAAAATGGATTAAAGATCTAAATGTAAGACCAGAAACTATAAAACTCCTAGAGGAGAACATAGACAAAACACTCTCAGACATAAATCACAGCAGGATCCTCTATGATCCACCTCCCAAAATTCTGGAAATAAAAGCAAAAATAAACAAATGGGATCTAATTAAAATTAAAAGCTTCTGCACAACAAAGGAAAATATAAGCAAGGTGAAAAGACAGCCTTCTGAATGGGAGAAAATAATAGCAAATGAAGCAACTGACAAACAACTAATCTCAAAAATATACAAGCAACTTCTGCAGCTCAATTCCAGAAAAATAAACGACCCAATCAAAAAATGGTCCAAAGAACTAAATAGACATTTCTCCAAAGAAGACATATGGATGGCTAACAAACACATGAAAAGATGCTCAACATCACTCATTATTAGAGAAATGCAAATCAAAACCACAATGAGGTACCACTTCACACCAGTCAGAATGGCTGCGATCCAAAAATCTGCAAGCAATAAATGCTGGAGAGGGTGTGGAGAAAAGGGAACCCTCCTACACTGTTGGTGGGAATGCAAGCTAGTACAGCCACTATGGAGAACAGTGTGGAGAGTCCTTAAAAAATTGCAAATAGAACTACCTTATGACCCAGCAATGCCACTGCTGGGCATACCCACCGAGGAAACCAGAATTGAAAGAGACACATGTACCCCAATGTTCATCGCAGCACTGTTTATAATAGCTAGGACATGGAAACAACCTAGATGTCCATCAGCAGATGAATGGATAAGAAAGCAGTGGTACATATACACAATGGAGTATTACTCAGCCGTTAAAAAGAATTCATTTGTATCAGTTCTGATGAGATGGATGAAACTGGAGCCGATTATACAGAGTGAAGTAAGCCAGAAAGAAAAACACCAATACAGTATACTAACACATATATATGGAATTTAGGAAGATGGCAATGACGACCCTGTATGCAAGACAGGGAAAGAGACACAGATGTGTATAATGGACTTTTGGACTCAGAGGGAGAGGGAGAGGGTGGGATGATTTGGGAGAATGACATTCTAACATGTATACTATCATGTAAGAATTGAATCGCCAGTCTATGTCTGATGCAGGATACAGCATGCTTGGGGCTGGTGCATGGGGATGACCCAGAGAGATGTTATGGGGAGGGAGTTGGGAGGGGGGTTCATGTTTGGGAACGCATGTAAGAATTAAAGATTTTAAAATTTTAAAAATATATAAAAAAAAATAAATAAAATGACGCTTTAACATAAAGATGTAATACTGATGAAATGTGCCTCATACTAAAGTCAAGGCACAATGTTCATTCAGCATTAAAGTCATTAGTCCAGTTAATACAATTGCCACAGTGTAAGTCTTTACTAGAAGTCAGTGAAATTATATATGGAGAAGGAAATGGCAACCCATGCCAATATTCTTTCCTGGAGAATCCCATGGACAGGGGAGCCTGACAGGCTATAGTCCATGGGGTCGCAAGAGTCAGACATGACTTGGCGACTAAACATAAGTAATATAACTGGGCCATTCTATCAAATGCTTACCAGTTTTTTTGTTTGGTAGAAGAAACCTAGTAGCCAGGCTTGTAAACAAATATTTGGCAAGCAGTGCATTTCTACTAATGCAACTAATAATTATACTTCTTTCACATAGCTGTAATTGAATAAATCTAATTGCTTCTTCTGCTTAACTTTAATGCTAGGTTTCAAACTGTCACATGGACAGGAAAGCAACATTAGAGGAATTATTCTAGTGTTGCTTTCCTTCCTATACAGTGGTTTGAACTTAGGCAATAAAGTTAAATGGAAAAGGCTCTATACTCAATTTTCAATTATAGCAAAGGCGGGGAGCCACAATTATCCTTTTCATTACCGTGATGCTCTTAACCACTGCCTGAGCAAAACCCCTTTACTGTTGTTGTTTGCTGCTGCTGTGACTCTCAAAGTAAAGAGCACTTGAAATCAAAGGTTAAAAGTAAGGGACCAAATTAAAGTGAGATGACATGTGCAAATGCAAAAATTACATGAAAAAGAAGCGGTAAGGAGAAATGCATTAAGTGCTGGGTTGACTTTCAGAAATTCTGTGAATCAGGGCAGAGATGGAGAAGCTTAAAAAGGTTTCACTAATCTTTGTTTCAAATTCCAACTGCAAGTATATTGAAACTTAGCTGTTTAATATTTAGAAATCTTCAAATAAGGATTATTTTTCTACATCAATTAGAATATTTTGTCATCTTTTATAAATACTAATATTTGTAACATTATGATGTTTGCAAATATTTCTCAAGGAATTAATTCCAAGAACCTTTAGTTTGTTGTTAGGTTTTTTTCTTCAGTCAATTGTTTCTCTGTCCAGCTCCATATATTTACAATGAATTATTTTCCTTTTTAGTCACATATCACATCAACTTCTTTCTTTTAATTGTTGTCTAAGTAGTTCATAACATCACTCTGGCATTTGAAAATTACCAATACCATCTGTGAATCACACATGTAAGTAGCCACAGAGAAACACAAATTTTAATAACAAAATAATAAAACTATTATTATTCCTCCCAGCACCTCTGTCTATAGGGATTCTTTAGGCAGGGATACTGGAGTGGGTTGCCATTACCTTCTCCAGGGGATCTTCATGACTCAGGGATGGAACCCAGCTCTCTGTCAGTGTAGGCATGTTCTTTACCATCTGACCCACCAGGGAAGAACTGGATTCTGGGACGATACCAATTGCTATGCACTTTAATAAGAAGTTCAGGGATAAGTATGTCTGTTTCTATCTCTAGATTTAAATTAATATTTTACTTTCATTTTTATAAATAAAGTAATGAAGGATTTATTTTACATGAGACTAGCAATATGAGATATTTGGCTACCCTCAATAATTTCTATGAAAAATAGCAAATTATTTATATTAATTAATAATTTCAGATTACACAATTTACTGTTTAATATTATTTAAACATAAATGTTAGTATCCAGTTGGTATTATTTTATATTACTTATTCAGTTATTTAAATGATAAAAACACAAATATCCCATCTGAAGACCAAAAGTTCATATAATAACATTTTTAGGCAAAAACTGGGGCTATATTATGTGAAAGTTGCTCAGTTGTGTCCGACTGTTTGCAACCCCATGGACTACACAGTCCATGGAATTCTCCAGGCCAAAATACTGGAGTGGGTAGCCATTCCCTTCTCCAGGGGATCTTCCCAACCCAGAGATTGAACCCAAGTCTCCCAAACTGTAGGTAGATTCTTTACCAGTTGAGTAAAACTGGGGAAATCTGCATTAACAAAATTTCTTTATTACAAATACGTGGTATGTGTGTGTGCTAAGTCACTTCAGTTGTGTCAGATTCTTTGGCAACCCAGTGGACTATAACCTGCCAGGTTCCTCTGTCCATAGGATTCTCCAGGCAAGAATAGTGAGAAGTTGGTTGCCATGATTCCTTCAGGGGATCTTCCTGACCTAGGGATCAAACTTGCATCTCTCATGTCTCCAGCATTAGCAGGCAGATTCTTTATCACTGGCAATATGTTGGAAGCCCTAGATGATATGGGCTGTCAGCTATTGTTCACTGAACCTAAAAATTATGGCTCTCATATATTTCAAAGTGTTTATAAATATAATGTAGCAAACTGTTTTACTAAAAGTAGATATAAGAATATTTCTTATCCCACATGTTCTTTTGGAATGTCACCCGGCCACTCACTCAATAAGAGATGGGGTCTATATTTCTTTGAATCTAAGTAGGCCCATTGACTGCCCTGACCAAATGAATACAATGGAAATAAATTTGTGGAAGTGCTAGGAGTAGCCCTTCACTAGCCTGAGAGCTCCTATTTCTAACCCTTCATGCCTGGAGCTGCCATATACAAAGTCCAGGATCTCCTAACCTAATAAGTCACCTTGGATTACATTCTCTGAATGACTCAATCCCCAGCTGCTATGTTACTTGCCGATGTCTGGGAGTTCCCAAAAGAAAACCACCCTGAAAAAATTAGAAAATACACACAATCCTGAGAGATAAAAAATTAACTATTTTTAAAAAGCTCATTTGAGAGGTGGTTCTGGTATACAATAGTAGTTAACATAAATGGTTGATTTTAAAATAATATCTAAAATAATACCTATACACAGTAACAGTATTAAAAATAAATAATAGCACATTGTATTTCCTAAAGGCTTTTGACATTTCATAGCATGTTTCTTCACAGTATGCTATATATATATATATATATATGTGTGTGTGTGTGTGTATAGCACACTTATAAAAACATTATTAAATGTTTCTTCTGCTACTTCTAAATATTCAGAGGTCTACTTTAGAATATGTGAGCCAACTCATTTGCATGAAACCTGTCTTCTAGTCTTCTAAAGACTAAATTGTTAAAATCTATAGCATTGTGAGAAACAAAGGAAATATAAGACAAAATAGGGCAATTTTCAGGTATGTTTCATATGCATTTTTAAAGCAATATTGATTTGCCATTTTTTATTGACTATGTACTTTATGATGAAAAATGAATTCATAAAAATCATAATATTTCAGTATCACTCAAGTCGCTCAGTCGTGTCCAACTCTTTGTGACCCCATGGACTGTAGCCTATCAGGCTCCTCAGGCCATGGGATTTTCCAGGCAATAATACTGGAGTGGGTTGCCATTTCCAAATATTTGTTTCAGTCACTAAGTCGTGTCTAAATCTTTGTGACCCCATGGACTGTAGCCCACCAGGCTCCTCTGTTCATGGGATTTCCCAGGCAAGATTACTGGTGTGGCTTGTTATTTCTTTCTCCAGGGGATCTTCCCCACCCAAGGATTGAACCCTGGGTCACCTGTATTGCAGGTGGATTCTTCCAAGGATTAAACCTGGTTCTCCTGCATTGCAGGTGGATTCTTTGCCAACTGATCCACCAGGGATGTGATAATTATTAAACCTTATTTTATTAAGCAGTTGCACAATTGCAAAATTATATGGGTATAAGTCCATAATTATTCAACAATATTTAAACCCAGTTCTCATAAAATAATGGCCAGTTTTCTAAAATAATGATTGTTTTGATACCTGCTTATAAATCCCCAGAAAAATCCTAAAGAGTTTAGCACATTTATTAATTATTAATAGTTGCTTTAAAATTCAACTTTCTACCTTAGAGGTTTAAACCACATTAAGTATGTAGAATCTCATAGTTCTGGTGGTTCAGGAATTCATGGGCAGTTTAGCTGAGAAGTCCTGTCTCAGAGTCTCTCATAAAAAGTTAGTCACTTAGTCGTATTGGGCTCTTTGTGACCCCATTGACTCTAGGCCACCAGGCTCCTCTGTCCATGGAATTCTCCAGGCAAGAATACTGGAGTGGGTTTCCGTTTCCTTCTCCAGGGGATCTTCCCAACCCAGGGATCAAACCCAGGTGTCCTGCACGGAGGGCAGATTCTTTACCGACTGGGCCACCAGGGAAGCCTAAGGTTGTCATTAAATTGTCAGCAGGGAGATAAACAAACTGGAGGCCGGAGGATTTGTCTCCAAGATGGCTCACCAACATGGCTGGCAAGTTTGTGTTGGTAAGATTTTCAGTTTAGTTCCATATGAAGTCTCCTATGAGTTTTTTGAGTCACCTTAGGGTAGTGGGCTGACAGACTAAAGAATCAGGAAAGAGAACAAGAGCAGCATCCTTTTACATCCTGGCCTTGAAAACCACTCACCGCCATGTCTGCTATCTTTTTATTCAGCGACACTCAGGCCAGCCCACATTCAAGCTGAGGAAAATTAGTGTCCACATTTTAAATCCAGGTGTGCCAAAGAAGTTTTGGGCACACTTTAGAAACCACAACAACACATAACCTAATTTTATTTCATCATCACCTTCAAAGATAATTGAAGCAGTATGTTTGACACATATCTGCAAATGAGAAATGGAAGAAGGAACAAATTTAAAAATGACTAGAATTTTTATGGAATGTTTGGCTCTCTAGACAGTTAAGAGGCAGTTCTAAAATTCAAGTAATGTCCAATGTGATATTAATTAAATAAAATATAAGGATTTATTAAGAAAGCATATTGCACTATTTCATATAAAGGACTGGAACTACTGATAGTCATGTTTATTTAGCCAGTTGATTTCTCTATATTTTAACTGTTTGTATAATGACTTAGTCATGCTCAAAATGTAGTCATTTAAGCCCTCCAAATCTGTTCTTCTTATATAAATTATCTTTTTGACTTGATTTTCAAACATATTTTTAAACCAGCTTCTCAGTCACACACGCGCGCGTGCACACACACACACACACACACTTGTTGTCTTTGGCCAAATTTACATTGAATGTACAAATCAATATGCAGAAAATCCTATCTTTACAATACTGAACGGAGTTTAACCATTTTCTTATGAAATATGATGCACTATGCTTAGTCACTCAGTCCTGTCCGGGTCTTTGCGACCCCATGGACTGTATCCCTCCAGGCTCCTCTGTCCATGGGGATTCTCCAGGCAAGAATACTAGAGTAGATAGTCATTTCCTTCTCCAGGAATCAAACCCAGGTCTCCCACATTGCAGGTGGATTCTTTACCAGCTGAGCCACCAGGGAAGCCCAATAAATACAGCCAATTATTGTCTAATTGAAAAGTAAACAGTTTCTTAATTTAGCATAAACCTTAAACATTTTTGGTACAAGTTATTTAAATGGACTGGGCTAAAACATTTGTAGAGAAGTCAGGCTGTGAAAACCTAGACTTGGTAAATTTGCCAACTTTTTGACTCCAGGTTTTATCATTTACAAACTGTTTGGCTTTGGAAAGGAGCTTAACTTCTTGGAATCCTAAATTTACTTAGCTGTACACTAGGGATAAACATAGAACTTATTCCATGGTTGTTGCTGTCTGGCTTAATAAGAACATAGATATATAGCAAGAAATCAATCAATAAATATAGAATATTATAATTATTAATAAAAGTAAATACCCTTGGAGAAGGTTATCTCATTATTTTTATTTAATTACTTTGATTTAAGAGAGTGAAATAAACTCCAAAGCAGGCTTTGTATCTTTAAGTGAAGCAATGTATTCAGTTAAAGAAAGATGAAAAAAGAGAAGAAATCACACTTTCTTTCAATTTCAAGGTTTCCTACATTCTAATTTTCAGGGCCTTTATCTGATCAATCAAGAAATCGCCACTTACTGAGCGCTACATTGGCAGAGATGATTCTTTGTAATTATGAAGAAAATCACAGGTAATGGATGAAAACATACCTCTTATGGATACTTTAGTGATTATCTTTCACGTTTTCCTAAATTCCTAGCAGATGAGCATACCCATTAAGGAAAACCTATTAGTAAGTACTCATCACATTTTGTAACGTCCCCATGGTGAACTCAAGACCAAGTAGCCTTAAGGTTTTCAAGTACAAAAGAGGGGCCCCTGGAGGAAATTTATACTTCACGTATCTGAGGGCTGTGATTGTTTCCCTCTTTATTTACATCCATTTGATTTGCTCCTTCCTGGGGTGAACTAAACAGCAATTTTACTCACTGGAGCAATTAGCTTTTCTTTCACTTCATTTTAAATGAAATGTTGACACTAAACAGGACTCTATAACCATTGTAATAACCATAACTAGTTTTTGTATTGTTCTGGAAAAAACATTTTCCGATTCTTTCTGGAACCAGCATCAAGCTTTCCATCATACCAATTCACTCGTAATTTCCCTGTTTTTTTCATACATTTCTTCCTTCAATTTTCAGTTGCGGCC